>NC_143264.1:29385191-29537156 GCF_984573655.1 Nuphar pumila
CATTATGGAAGGAAAAGAAATCTGATTCGGAACTCGAATTTCAAAGGAAAACTAAACCGGTTAGAAGGAAAAGAAATTCGAGTCGGAACTCGAATTCCTGAAGGAAAATTAGATCAAATAGAAGGAAAGGAAATTCGAGTCGGAACTCGAATCCCAAAGGAAAACTAAACTGGTTGGAAGGAAAAGAAATTCGAGTCGGAATTCGAATTCCTGAAGGAAAGCTGGGTCAACCAAAAGGAAAAGAAATTCGAGTCGAAACTCGAATCCCAAAGGAAAACTAAACCGGTTAGAAAGAAAAGAAATTCGAGTCGGAACTCGAATTCCGAAGGAAAACCAGGTTTAACCAGAAAGAAAGAAGATTCGAGTCGGAACTCGAATCCCAAAGGCAAATTTAGACCGGTGTGGAAGGAAAGAAAATTCGAGTCGGAAATCGAATTCCAAAGGAAAACTAGGTTAACCAGAAGGAAAGAAGATTCGAGTCGAAACTCGAATCCTGAAGGAAAACTAAATTAGTGGACACTGAATTTTAAAGTGTACCAGTGCAAACACCGGATTTTGAAAATGTGCCAATACAAGCATTATGTTTTGAAAAATTACCAGTACGAATACCGGGTTTTAGAAGATTACCAGTACGAGCGCTGGATTTTGGAAGGTTACCAGTACGAGCACTGGATTTTAAAAGGTTACCAGTACGAGCGCTGGATTTTAAATGATTACCAGTACGAGCACCGGGTTTTGGAAAATTACCAACACGAACACTGGATTTTTGAAAAATTACCAGCACAACACTGGATCTTGAAGAATTACTAATTGATTTTGATGGAAAATTTTCAGTCTTCACCCTCACGACGACTTGGACAACTGTTGGGGTCTCAGGATTTATCCCTTATCCTGAATGCGTAATCGATGCAAATGCAAATTGATGCAGATGAATGCGAATGAATGTATGCAAATGCACATGAATGTAAATGGGTGCACATGCGTGCACAAGTGCGTGAAATGAGAGATTTGTCTATCCTGCCTGCATATGGAATATTTGTAGATAAAAACAAAATTTTAAAATGCCCCAGTGTAACTGGGAAAAGAATTTTGATCATTATTGAAGAAAATTTGGAAGAATTACAAAGAATAGAGATTTGTTCAAGTATAGAATTTTTTCAAATGTCGAGCATTGATGGGATCTGGTAATTCTATTCCATCAGCATTGATGAGCCGATATGAATTGCGAGGTAGTGCCTCTTTGACAACATAAGGACCTTCCCAATTTGGCGACCATTTGCCACCCGACGGTGCCTCAGATAAGTTGTTGATCTGAGCACTAGATCATTGACCCGAAATTTTCTCTCAATGACAGATTTTGCATATTGTCGGGCTATCCTCTGGCGATAGGATTGAGCATGCTCTGCTGCTCTGAGCCTTCTTTCATCGAGCAAATCAAGCTGTACCAGTTGTTGATACTGATCAAGAGGTAATTCTAGAAGTGATGCAAATTTTAGAGCAGGTTTCTGAACATGTAGAGGCAGTACTACTTCAGTTCCGTAGACAAGTTCTGACGGAGTAGCATTCGTTGGAGTTCGAATGGTGGTTCTGTATGCCCATAATGCATCATGAATCTTTTCATGCCAGTCACGGCCCGTTTCTAAGGTTCCTTCCAGGATTCAGATCAGAATCTTATTGGTGGCCTCTGCCTGACCATTCCCTTGAGGATAATAAGGAGCGGAAAAATGATGATGAATTTTGAACTTTGAGCAGAATGTCCTCATTCTCTCATTCTTGAAATGACTGTCATTATCTGACACAATATCATGCGGTATACCGAAACGGCAAAGGATATTCTTATGGATGAAAGAAACCACGTGCCGACCTTCTACTGTGCGTAGAGTGACTGCTTCTACCCATTTAGTAAAATATTCTGTCGCGGCCAGAAAATATTTATGACCATTGGAGGCTGAAGGAGTGATGGGGCCTACGACATCGAAAGCCCACATGGAAAATGGCCATGGCGAGACGACAGATTGCAAGTATGTCGCTGGCGCATGAATGGAAGGCGCATGCATCTGACATTGAACGCACTTTTTAACAAAATGATAGCAATCTTGTTGCATAGTTCTCCAATAATATTCTGCTCGGATCATTTGTTTGACGAGAGTCTGATAGCCAACATGACCACGGCAAATGCCTTCATGTGTTTCTTGCACAACTTCTTTGGCTTCTTCTTCGTCCAAACATCTGGAATACTCAGAACTGAATCCACGACGATAAAGGACGTCGGCAAGAATAAAATATTGAGCAGACATGCGTTGAATTGCTCGCTGCTCTCTCTTTGATAATTCTGGAGGAAATTCGCCAGTTTTAATGAATTTCTTGATATCATGATACCAGGGCTTCTTCCTTTGCTCAGTCTGGTTTATCTGCTCTACTGGGACGAAAGCGGGTTGATCAAGTCTGCCAATTTCAAATGAGCGACAAGATTCTCCACTCCTGAAAGACATGATGGATCCCATATTAGCTAAACTGTCTGCAACTTGATTGAAATCTCTCTTGATATGAAAAAGTTGGAATTCTTCGAATTTGTTGGCAAGAGCTGAGACAATCTTCTGGTAAGGAAGTAATTTCTGATCTTTCACTTGCCATTCGGCCAGAACTTGATTGACGATTAACAAAGAATCGCCGTAAGCATGCACTCTTTTGACATTGAAGTCCTGTAGAATTTTCAGACCTTGTATCAAAGCTTCATACTCGGCCATATTGTGAGTGCACTGAAAATCCAGTTCGAGAGAAAAGGGAATCATCTCTTTCTCTGGTGTGATTAGCAGAATTCCGATTCCTATGCCTGCCATATTCTTGGAACCGTCGAAGAATAAATTTTAAATTGGGGATTGTTGAATATTGCAGATCCGCTCATCGGGGAAATCATCCTCAGCTTTAACATCCTCTGCTAGAGGAAAATCTGCTAATTGGTCTGCAATTGCTAGGCCTTTGATAGATTGCTGAGAGACATATTCCAAGTCGTATTGTATTAATAGGACTTGCCATTTGGCGATTCGTCCGCTGAGAAATGGTTGTTCAAGGACGTACTTGAGAGGATTTAATTTAGATGGAATCTTGACTTCAGACGCCAATAGATAATGTCGCAATTTCTGACACATCCATACCAGAGCTAGGCATGTCTTCTCTATCTGAGAGTATTTCTTCTCATAATCAATAAAGGTCTTGCTCACATAGTAAATGGCATGTTCTATCAAGCTGCCTTCTTCGTATTGCGCCAGGAATCCGCCGCAAGCAACTTGATTAACTGAAATGTATAGCAATAGGGGTTTCCCTAATTCTGGCGGCTTTAAAACAGGAGGATTGAGAAGATATTTCTTGATGCGTTCGAACGACTGCTGACACTCTGGTCCCCATTCGAACCTCACTCCTTTTCTGAGCAAATGATTGAAAGGCTCACATCTCATGGCCAAATTAGAAATGAATTGCCGAATTGATTGCATGCGTCCTTGAAGGCTACGCAATTCTTTGAGATTAGTCGGGGGCGGCATGTCAATGATAGCTTTGGCCTTAGCGGGATCCATTTCTATCCCCTTCTTGCTGACCAAGAAGCCTAGCAACTTGCCTGATTCGACTCCAAAAACACATTTTTGTGGATTGAGTCTTGGCTTGTAAAGAATGAGTCGCTTGAAAACTTGATTGAGAGCTTCGATGTGATCTTCCTCTTCTTTGGATTTCACCAGAATATCATCGACATATGCATCCATAGTCTTGTGCATCTGATCATGGAAAATAACGGCCATAGCGCGCTGATAAGTGGCTCCAGCATTCTTGAGCCCAAAAGGCATGACTGTATAACAGAAAGTGCCCCATGGCGTGGTAAAGGATGTTTTGGGTTGGTCACGAGCGGCCAACTTGATTTGATTATATCCGGAGCATCCGTCTATAAAGGAGAACATAGCATGCCCGGCTGTGCTATCGACAAGGAGATCAATGTTTGGGAGCGGATAGTCATCCTTCGGAGTGGCTTTATTGAGATCACGAAAGTCGATACAGATTCCCACTTTACCATTCTTCTTAGGAACTGCTACAATATTCGCCAATCAATCCGGGTAATCAATTGCTCGAATGAATCCTGCTTTAAGCAGATCCTCAAGTCCTTCCTTGACCTGTTGCTCGATTCGAGGATCCATTTTTCTCAACTTCTGCTTGACTGGTTTCGCCTCAGGCTTCAAAACGAGGCGATGTTCCACCAATTTCGGATCTAAACCTGGCATATCCTCATAAGTCCCTGCGAATACTTCTTCATGCTGCTTGAGGAAATTAGTGAGCCTTTCTTTCTCTCCTGGGCTCAAACCACTGCCAATCTTGAGAATTTTAGGATCATCTTCTGATCCGATATTGATATCCTCAGTCGGATCTTGAACTAAGGATGATGGATCATCTTGCTTCTGAACCGATGCAAATTCTGGCAGTTCCTGAAGAGCTGAATCGAACTCTGCGGATTCTTCTGACTGTTTTGCAGTTTGACCACATTCTGCTCTTATTCTGACCTGATGAATTATTGCTGATTTCGAACTAGCTTTTGGATTAAAGACGAGCTTCTTGATAGATCGGGAAGACATTCTGAAAATTGGAGGATAAGTTGATTTAGGGAAATTGCTCATCATGAAATAAATTGTTTTTATTGAAAATAATTAGAAAGATAAAAGAGCAAAATAATTTCAATTTTGTGAAGATTTAATATTGAGGAGTAAAGAGATAAACGGCACCAAGATAGACAAAGGAAACTGGCAACTTTATTGAAAGATAGAATTAATCAAAATGACAATGATGAAAATGAAATGGGATATCATCCCGACAAAAGAATAGAAAAGGAAAGACAAAGGAATTCTTCTAATGCGCTCCCTTAATGAAAACAGTCCCTTTCTGAGATCTTCGGCCATTAAAACCCAATCCGGCCCTTTTAGGGCAGTGCTGAGGAGTCACTGGCTCAAGACGACCATCTTCATTTTTGCCTAGGCCTCGAAAAGGCTGGTAGCCGTGCTTCACTAATAAATCAAATCCCCTCTTAGCTTTCATAAATTGGGAGAATAGAGGATGATCCTTAAGTGTGCTGTAATCAATTCGTCCTCCAATCTTGAAGAACTGTGGACCTCCCCATCGGGTCGCAGCCACTGTATGCTCGGGTTGCTCTGCCGTCTGCATTATTCCTGAATCCTCTTCAAAGCTGACCTCTTCAATACCCCTAATGCTAGGGATATCAGTAGTGAAAGAGGGCCTGGGAACCATGGGTTGTGCTAGCCTTTGCTCCGGATCTTCGCCTAAGACTGTCGTGATCATACCACCTTTTGACCACTTGATGCATTGATGGAGAGTAGATGGTACCGCGTTTGTGTTGTGGATCCATGGTCTCCCGAGAAGTAGATTATAAGTGGGCGGCACATTGACCACGTGAAAGAGAATTGAATGGACCGAGTAGTCAATGAAGATCTCTAGGAATATTTTTCCTTTCGCTGTTTGGCCATGATTGTTGAACCCATAAATGGTGATCGGATCTGGAATGTATTCTTCTTCTTTAATGCCCAAAGCTTTGGAGGTCATTTTCGGACATATATTGAGGTTGCTGCCTCCATCGATCAGCACATGAGGAACTGTCATCCCTCTGGTTCGAACCACAACATACAGGGCATTGTTATGGAACACATGAGGCTTAGGGAGATCCTCATCGGAGAAAGTAACTGGAGCATTAGTCATGGCCTGATTGACTATATGGGCCATGTCTTCAGGAGTTATGCTTGGTTTCACCTTGATTTTCTGTAGCAGATCATTCAACACCTGCTGATGCTTGGCGGAGGCTTGAGTTAAGTCCAAAATTGAGACATTGGATAATGCTGTAATAGGCTTTAGAGTTTATGTCTCGCTTTTCTTTGTGGTGGATTTAATGAGATGCTTAGGGAGCCATGGCATACTTCTGGCTACCTCGGGAGATATCCCAGCGGGCTTGTCAGATACTTTCAATTTGCCGAAAGCTGAAATAAGGTCCATCTTCTGGGCCTTGGACCGAGCCTGCTGCAATACCAGGACTTGATGCTGAGCTTGCATGTCATTTTCAGAGCACGACCTGATATGCTCCTGTGGTTGAAACGACTGTTCGGTGATAACCACTGTAGAATGATGGGGAAATGGTTCTTTTAGAATATCTATATTTTCATCTTCCGCACCTTCTACCAAAAGATTTTTATCAATAAGGTTCTGAACAATATTTTTCAGAACGAAGCAGTTCTCAGTATTGTGCCCCACTGTTCTGTGGAACTTGCAGAATTGGTCTTTGAATTTTCCCATAGGAATGGGAGGATCGCCTGGGCAACTTGACCATCTCCTTGGTCAACATGTACTCGAGCACAGTCTCGAGTGATTGATCTAATGGAGTGAATTTCCTGTCATAGCTCCATCCTTCATGCTTCCCTTTCTCTCGGGGTTTTGGTCCCTGCTCTAGCGGCTTGCTGAATTGTGGGATCGGCTTCCCTTTCTGATCATTCATGTTTGAACCTCCTGCCCCATAACAGAAGTCTCTATTCTGCCCCTTGCGATGATTCCATTTATTATTATTGACAGAGTTAGTGAAGTGAGTCTTCTTTTTTGACTCGTTCTGGCCGCTGTTCTTGGTGAAAGTGAAACCTTCATAGAAGCCATTCTCCATACTTAATTCGAGCCATTCGGCTTGCTCTGCTAACTCTATAAAGGTTCTGGATGGTGCGGTGGAGATGAGGCCTTTCAGTGGTTGCGAGAAGTTACTCAGAATTAGAGACAAAGCGTGACCCTCTGATATGGGATCTCTCATTTTATTACAAGCTGACCTCCAGCGGTGGATGAAGTCTCTAGCTTTTTCATTTTCTCTCTGTTTCAGGCCACAGAGGTGGCTGAGGGTCGAGAGCGCCTCAGCATTGAACAGAAAGCGCTCAATGAACATATTCACCACCTTATCAAATTCTTTCAACTCTATGGGGTTGATGTGCTCCGAGTACCATTTAGCTGTCGTTCCCTCCAGACTGCGAGGGAAGCAAAGGAAGAGTGCCCGATTGTCACGCTTGAATCGTGAACATTCAGCGAAAAACATGGCGAGATGAGCCTTAGGGTCGCCAGAACCATCAAACTTGATAAATTTTCTGGGGAGATTATCCAGATTGTCGTCCCCATCTAAACCATCATAGAAGTCTTCGCTGATGAAGACTTTCTTGCCCTTGTCGCGGGCCTGCAGATCTTTGACCATTTTCATCATATCTTTTAGCTGTGACTGAGTAGGGTCATCAACAGACTGGTTTTTGGATTTGTAGGCCGACCCCTGACCCTGAGTCGACCTTTTGAATTCATATTTATTTTCACATTCCTTGTCAGCATCGTCAGCTGATTCTGACTCATCAGATATTTCCTCGTGACGACTCTGCTTTTTGTTGATCTTTACATTCTTGACGGCATGACCCTTACCTTTCTGTTTGGTCTGATTTTGCTCAGTACTGGCCTCAGCTTGCTCTGCCAGCATCTTGGTCATCATTTTTTTGAACATGACGTACATTTGGGGATCGATGCCATCATCCGCCTGCTGACCCTGACTCTGGATGGATCGAGGTGAATCCATCTCTTCTTCTGAAGCTACTGAGTACGCGACGCCTTCAACTGATGCGGTTTTCTTTCTGGATCTTGTATTGACCATCGGGTATTGCAAATGTTCTCTGATGCTCTCTGCAGGGTAGAACTGATGGTTAGGCTTCTGACGGAAATTTGGTTCGGAGAAAAATATTTATTGAGAATTTTGGTAGACAATTGAAATAATATCTCATTACTAGGGATTGAGTCGTCGTTGGGATTACGACAATTGTGTTGCTATTCTTTGCAAGATAAACAACTGAAAATATGCCTTGTTACCTAGGCGAGGTCGTCAAACCAAAGTGAAATGTAAAATAAAGGAATTTTATTGAGGGGAAAAACATGATTTTATCAATAATACGCTTGACAGAGGAGAGGGGGACAGACAATTTTTCACCACTCCGGATAATCAGAAGATACACGAGGACCAGAAAAAATAGTAAGATTGACAAAGGAATCCCAGCCATGTCTGGCAGAATGGTATGCTCCGGACCATTGATCTGATGCGAGATCGAATTCTGGCAGAACCCCAGCTAGTGGACGAATCTCTACGCGCTTCTGCCTTTGAGAGAACTGCCTAACACACCGCTCTGGATGATAGTATGCGCAGAAAAACAGGCCAAGTAGTCTGAATCGCTTGCCGTAAGCATAAGTGTATCTGGGAGGTGATTCCTGGCGATCAAAGTAGTCCCATACGACCTCTTCCTCCTGAAGGTTGTCGATCAAGAACCGGTATCGCGCAACTGGAAGAAGCTTTTTATCATTATATCTGAAGGAACTGGCTCGGACTGGCATATGTCGGAGGAACCAAGACTGCAAGGCATAGGTGCACCCTTCGACTAGGATCAACTCTCCCAGTGCGAAACGAGTCAACCCTCGGTATAGAAAAGCGAGTGCGGCCATGGCTATTGAGAGGTGGTTGGTCTGTCGACTTCCCCATCTCCTTAGAAGCTGAACTATTCTGATATCCATGTAATTCATTCCATCGGGAAAGAAAGCTAATCCCACCATGCATAGAACCATCGCGTGCTGAATTCTTTCTCGAGCTGTCCTGGACAACGAGCTAACTTCCACAAATGTCCCATGCTGTCTGTAGATTTCGAGCAGGTCCACATATTCATTTCCATCCTCCTCTATCAATGTGAGAAAAAAATATTACCTTATTTCAGCTTTCGGCAAATTGAAAGTATCTGACAAGCCCGCTGGGATATCTCCCGAGGTAGCCAGAAGTATGCCATGGCTCCCTAAGCATCTCATTAAATCTACCACAAAGAAAAGCGAGACATCAACTCTAAAGCCTATTACAGCATTATCCAATGTCTCAATTTTGGACTTAACTCAAGCCTCCGCCAAGCATCAGCAGGTGTTGAATGATCTGCTACAGAAAATCAAGGTGAAACCAAGCATAACTCCTGAAGACATGGCCCATATAGTCAATCAGGCCATGATTAATGCTCCAGTTACTTTCCCCGATGAGGATCTTCCTAAGCCTCATGTGTTCCATAACAACGCCCTGTATGTTGTGGTTCGAACTAGAGGGATGACAGTTCCTCATGTGCTGATCGATGGAGGCAGCAGCCTCAATATATGTCCGGAAATGACCGCCAAAGCTTTGGGCATAAAAGAAGAAGAATACATTCCAGATCCAATCACCATTTATGGGTTCGACAATCATGGCCAAACAACGAAAGGAAAAATATTCCTAGAAATCTTCATTGACTACTCGGTCCATTCAATTCCTTTTCACGTGGTCAATGTGCCGCCCACTTATAATCTGCTTCTCGGGAGACCATGGATCCACAACACAAACGCAGTACCATCTACTCTTCATCAGTGCATCAAGTGGTCAAAAGGTGGTATGATCACGACAGTCTTAGGCGAAGATCCGGAGAAGAGGCTAGCATAGCCCATGGTTCCCAGGCCCTCTTTCACTACTGATATCCCTAGCATTAGGGGTATTGAAGAGGTCAGCTTTGAAGAGGATTCAGGAATAATGCAGACGGCAGAGCAACCCGAGCATACAGTGGCTGCGACCCGATGGGGAGGTCCACAGTTCTTCAAGATTGGAGGACGAATTGATTACAGCACACTTAAGGATCATCCGCTATTCTCCCGATTTATGAAAGCTAAGAAAGGATTTGATTTATTAGTGAAGCACGGCTACCAGCCTTTTCGAGGCCTAGGCAAAAATGAAGATGGTCGTCTTGAGCCAGTGATTCCTCAGCACTGCCCTAAAAGGGCCGGATTGGGTTTTAATGGCCGAAGATCTCAGAAAGGGACTGTTTTCATTAAGGGAGCGCATTAGAAGAATTCCTTTGTCTTTCCTTTTCTATTCTTTTGTCGGGATGATATCCCATTTCATTTTCATCATTGTCATTTTGATTAATTCTATCTTTCAATAAAGTTGCCAGTTTCCTTTGTCTATCTTGGTGCCGTTTGTCTCTTTACTCCTCAATATTAAATCTTCACAAAATTGAAATTATTTTGCTCTTTTATCTTTCCAATTATTTTCAATAAAAGCAATTTATTTCATGATGAGCAATTTCCCGAAATCAACTTATCCTCCAATTTTCAGAATGTCTTCTCGATCTATCAAGAAGCTCGTCTTTAATCCAAAAGCTTGTTCGAAATCAGCAATAATTCATCAGGTCAGAATAAGAGCAGAATGTGGTCAAACTGCAAAACAGTCAGAAGAATCCGCAGAGTTCGATTCAGCTCTTCAGGAACTGCCAGAATTTGCATCGGTTCAGATGCAAGATGAGCCATCATCCTTAGTTCAAGATCCGACTGAGGATATCAATATCGGATCAGAAGACGATCCTAAAATTCTCAAGATTGGCAGTGGTTTGAGCCCAGGAGAGAAAGAAAGGCTCACTAATTTCCTCAAGCAGCATGAAGAAGTATTCGCAGGGACTTATGAGGATATGCCAGGTTTAGATCCGAAATTGGTGGAACATCGCCTCGTTTTGAAGCCTGAGGCGAAACCAGTCAAGCAGAAGTTGAGAAAAATGGATCCTCGAATCGAGCAACAGGTCAAGGAAGGACTTGAGGATCTGCTTAAAGCAGGATTCATTCGAGCAATTGATTACCCGGATTGGTTGGCGAATATCGTAGCAGTTCCTAAGAAGAATGGGAAAGTGCGAATCTATATCGACTTCCGTGATCTCAATAAAGCCACTCCAAAGGATGACTATCCGCTCCCAAACATTGATCTCCTAGTCGATAGCACAGCCAGGCATGCTATGTTTTCCTTTATGGACGGATGCTCCGGATATAATCAAATCAAGTTGGCCGCTCGTGACCAATCCAAAACATCCTTTACCACGCCATGGGGCACTTTCTGTTATACAGTCATGCCTTTTGGGCTCAAGAATGCTGGAGCCACTTATCAGCGCGCTATGGCCGTTATTTTCCATGATCAGATGCACAAGACTATGGATGCATATGTCGATGATATTCTGGTGAAATCCAAAGAAGAGGAAGATCACATCGAAGCTCTCAATCAAGTTTTTAAGCGACTCATTCTTTACAAGCTAAGACTCAATCCACAAAAATGTGTTTTTGGAGTCGAATCAGGCAAGTTGCTAGGCTTCTTGGTCAGCAAGAAGGGGATAGAAATGGATCCCGCTAAGGCCAAAGCTATCATTCGCATGCCGCCCCCGACTAATCTCAAAGAATTGCATAGCCTTCAAGGACGCATGCAATCAATTCGGCGATTCATTTCTAATTTGGCCATGATATGTGAGCCTTTCAATCATTTGCTCAGAAAAGGAGTGAGGTTCGAATGTGGACCAGAGTGTCAGCAGTCGTTCGAACGCATCAAGAAATATCTTCTCAATCCTCTTGTTTTAAAGCCGCCAGAATTAGGGAAACCCCTATTGCTATACATTTCATTTAATCAAGTTGCTTGCGGCGGATTCCTGGCGCAATACGAAGAAGGCAGCTTGATAGAACATGCCATTTACTATGTGAGCAAGACCTTTATTGATTATGAGAAGAAATACTCTCAGATAGAGAAGACATGCCTAGCTCTGGTATGGATGTGTCAGAAATTGCGACATTATCTATTGGCGTCTGAAGTCAAGATTCTATCTAAATTAAATACTCTCAAGTACGTCCTTGAACAACCATTTCTCAGCGGACGAATCGCCAAATGGCAAGTCCTATTAATGCAATACGACTGGGCTTAACTCCGTAGTTCTAATTTCAAATGACAAGTGCGTATGGTGACCGATGATAACAGGAGAGAGATGATAAAATCCTTTTATGAGGTATTCCATTTTCATTGCCCAATCAGGTTAAGGGTACAAACCTGAGCCTCCGTCGAAGAGGTATTTCATTTTCCGCCCAATCAGGTTAAGGGTACAAACCTGAGCCTCCGTCGAAGAGGTATTTCATTTTCTGCCCAATCAGGATAAGGTTACAAACCTGGGCCTCCTTTGATGAGGTATTTCATTTTCTGCCCAATCAGGTTAAAGGTATAAACCTGAGCCTCATTTGATGAGGTATTTCATTTTCCACCCAATCAGGTTAAGGGTATAAACCTGAGCCTCACGTGATGAGGTATTTCATTTCCCAATAAGGTTAAGGGTACAAACTTGAGCCTCCTTTGAGGAGGTATTCCAGTTTCTGCCCAATCAGGTTAAGGGTACAAACCTGAGCCTCCTTTTATGAGGTATTCCATTTTCCACCCAATCAGGTTAAGGGTATAAACCTGGGCCTCCTTTGATGAGGTATTTCATTTTCATTTCCCGGTCAGGTTAAGGGTCAAACCTGAGCTTCATTTCTACACGAGGTATTTTCTGTCCCATCCAGGTTAAGGGCAAAACCTGAATCTTACTTCATTTTGAAATAAAATTTTCTCCTTATTCTCCATTTCATATCTATCATCATTACTTGGATTAATTCCTTCATACCCAGTCAGATTTATCTAACTGGTGCATTTTTATGGTTCAAATTTGGTATGTTTTCTTTGCCACTAAGCTCGGCTTTCAACCGGCTTAGCAGCAAAGAGGGGCATCTGTAAACACCCCAAATTTTCACCCTCATCATAAAAGCTAGTGTATGTGCCATTCGTGTAGAGCATGGTGAATTTGTAAAAATATGCATGAATCATCATCCATCACACATTAAAATTATAAAAATAAACTATATGCAATGCAACCTAAGCTAAGCAGGAAATGTAAATTCTTATTCCAAAGTTTAATTACAAATTACATCACTATTGAAATTTAAATACATGAAAAATAAAGTCTTCAATGTACCTGCAAAACTAGAAAACTTGGTTAATGAAAATATGTTGGCTTTTCTAGATTTATCGAACAATATCAGGAAATTGTTGGATTTTGCTAGATATAAGCCTTTTCCTTGATTCCCTTAAATAAAAATGATAGATTATGAAATAAAATTGAATAAATATGAAAGATAAGATATGAAATTTCGAAATTGGGGTCAAAATGACCAAAATATCCCTAATAACAAGACTATGTTCTTGAAATTAGGGTTTTTAGAAAGATATTTTGATAAAATGCAAATTTTGAAATTTGAATGGAATAAACTCAAACCAAATATGCTATGACATGATTAAAAATATGAAATTAGGGTTAGGGATTTCGAAATTTAGGTCAAATGACCAAATTGCCCCTGATAGCAAGACTATGGCCTTGAAATCAAGGTTTTTAGAAATAGATTTTTTTGTAAAAACATAGGTTTTATGCACTAAATGAAACCAAATGAGCCTAAAGCATCCTAATATGATTATGAACATGATTAAATCCTAAAAATATATGCTCATGCACGAAACTCCAATAATATCACAAAAACTGTGATTTTAGCAGTGTTTTTGGATCTTTCAGGAACCCGGTTTTGCAATTTGCTTAATTCAGCCATCAAATGGATTCAAAAATCCATAAAAATTGGTACCTGCACTTGTTATAACCCTAATGTCGAATTGGAATTATAAAAATAAATTTTTTTGACATTAAATTAATCCGAAAATTGCATTAAACCCTAAAATATGTTATTTTTGACCTAATTCACCAACCAGTCTCAATCCAAGACCTGAACCAGGGATCAAATCTCCATGGAAATTTATGAAATTTTACAGAGACTAACTAAGAAGAAAAACAGAGATTTCACAATTTACAGATTGGAAAAATCATTTTCGGTTAGGGAGAAAACTTTCCGGCAATCTGGGCTAAAATATATCACTCTTAACAGGGATTAAAACAGATATTCCAGATTGAAAATACAGACATAAATATCAATTCTAAACTAAAATCTCTGAAATTTTAGTGGTGAACAGTAGACAGAAAAATAACAATACTCACTTTTTACAGATCTAGAATCGGATCTTTGGTTTGGGATTTATGACTAACACAAGTCTGATTAGGGTTTTGGTAAACCCTAACGAGTTTTAAATTTAAAAACAGATTCTCTAAAAGGGGAAAAATACTAAACAGTGATCAACAAATCTGAAAATTTCACAGCAGACAGAATTACTAAATGTGAATCCATAGCACTTTTCAGATCTAAAATCGGATATAATATGAGAGAAATATCATCACAGCAAGTTACCTTCTTGATTATAACCACGATTTTAAAGCTTTAAAAACCAGATTTGATGTCTGATTTTTTTGATAGGGTTCTTGAGGTCCAAAACCTCTGATTTTTCTACAGTAACTCAATAACTCATGCATGCATCACATATAAAAAAATCAGAAATAAAAAATGAGAACTTCAATCCGAAATAACATTATCTTTACTGTTCTAAACCTAGAACACACAGAAATTTAAGAAACTTGAAAAGCCATGCATTAACTAATGTAAATAAATAAAATAAACCATAAAACAGTAAATAAAACTTATTTCTATGCTGTAGAACGTAAAACAAACATGAATAAACCATGAAAATAAAATAAAAACAGGGAATCAACGGCTGGAATTTGATATCCCCTTTAAAACATAGATTTAACCCATTAAAAAGGGTAAATCATATATTTTATTGGTTAATAATGTAAAGAATCATATTAAAATTAATTCTAATGGATTAAAATCTCTGTAAATCATCCAAAACAGGGTTAGATCACCTTCTTGGATCGTTCTTGCTGATTCTTGATGATTCTTGAGGTGAAACCATGGTTTAATCCATGAAGGGGATGGCACCAATGGCTAAAATTGATTTAAAACATGGAAAAGTATTGAATAAAACTAAAAAAATATAAAAAATATTACCTTGATGCTTGCAGCAATGGAGGAAGGGCTGGAAATAGAGAGAAGCTCCAAGAATCCAATAGGAGAGAGATGATAAAATCGACCCCCCTTATGGCATCTATTTATAGAAAATTCTTTAGGTTTAAAAATTGACAATTTTGAAAATTTTGGACTCTAAAGGGGGGGGGGCGATTTTTGGGTGGAGTTACCTATATGCCCTTGACCTAAATTATCCTAATTAATCCCTAATTAACCCCTAGATAAACCTAAGAATCCCCCAAATGTGGTGCCACTTGGCATTTTCTCACATTGGGTTTTTAAAACACCTTTAAAAACCTTTAAAAACACTAGTTTTAAAAAAAACTAACTTTCAAAATGAGTTTTTCAAAATGGTTTTGACTCTTTTAAACCTCTAACACTAACCAAGACATCAACTAACCCTAGTCTAGCCCTGACTTACTCGAATATGGCGTCACCCCGAGTGGGCCCTACTTGAGTTTTTCAAAAAGCGATTTTAAAACTTGAAATTAAAGGGGTTTTCAAAAGGATTTTCAAAAGCAATTTTAAAATTAGAATTTTTGAAATGGCATAGGGTCCTAACTAGGTTAGAACTCCTCTGGATATGGTGCCAACTGAATGGGCCCACATCGAGTTTTGGAAATTTTGGAATAAACACTAAAAATGGCTTTGAAAAAGGGTTAAAATCGACATTTGAAATTCAAGATCTTTGAAAATAGGGTCTCAAGCGAACTGGGACTCCGGGTTAGAGTCCTGAACTCTTAGGACTCTGAGATTTTAGATTTTAAAAGCCAAATGAAAGAATTTTCAAAAGATTTTATCAAGAAATGATGAAATAAGTCAGAAAACACAGTCAGGGTTAGACTCCTAACTCAGTCAAACTCTAAAATAGAGTTTTGAACTAACTGAACTCTGTAAAATGACCTAAATTTCGAAAGCAAACGGAAAAGATTAAAAATGGAAGTAAAACAGACTTCAAAACAGACTCCTGACCGGATCAGGACTCTGAGACAGAGTCCTGATCGGAATGAAAACTTTCAAAAATTTGAGAAATTTGATGAATAGAGGAATTCAGAAGCGACACCACCTCAATGGGTCTCATCTGTGAATTGAAATCAATTAAAATTTGAATTTGAAATGAATCCAGATTTTTTTCTGAGAAAATATTTCGAAATATAAAGTCTTGGGGTTGGAAAATACAGAATATTGAATAAAAACCCAGGTTTTGAAATTGATTTTGAAATAAAAGCTTTTAAAATTCAAATCTGGATTGAATGTTTTGAAAACAGGAGTGCTGGATCTCGAGAATGAGATGTAATGGCATGCAATGCTATGCAATGCGATGAAATGATATGCCGAATGCATGCAATGATATGCAATGACACATGAAATGGACAAACACTAGATGAGGGTGAAAATTTGGGGTGTTTACAGATGCCCCTCTTTGCTGCTAAGCCGGTTGAAACCGAGCTTAGTGGCAAAGAAAACATATCAAATTTGAACCATAAAAATGCCCCAGTTAGATAAATCTGACTGGGTATGAAGGAATTAATGATGATAGTTGTGAAATGGAGAATAAGAAGAAAATTTTATTTCAAAATGAAGTGAGATTCAGGTTTTGCCCTTAACCTGGATGGGACAGAAAATACCTCGTGTAGAAACGAAGCTCAGGTTTGACCCTTAACCTGACCGGGAAATGAAAATGGAATACCTCATCAAAGGAGGCCCAGGTTTATACCCTTAACCTGATTGGGTGGAAAATGGAATACCTCATAAAAAGAGGCTCAGGTTTGTAACCTTAACCTGATTGGGCAGAAACTGGAATACCTTATAAAAGGAGGCTCAGGTTTGTACCCTTAACCTGATTGGGCAGAAACTGGAATACCTCCTCAAAGGAGGCTCAGGTTTGTACCCTTAACCTGATTGGGAAATGAAATACCTCATCACGTGAGGCTCAGGTTTATACCCTTAACCTGATTGGGCGGAAAATGAAATACCTCATCAAATGAGGCTCAGGTTTATACCCTTAACCTGATTGGGCAGAAAATGAAATACCTCATCAAAGGAGGCCCAGGTTTGTACCCTTATCCTGATTGGGCAGAAAATGAAGTACCTCTTCGACGGAGGCTCAGGTTTGTACCCTTAACCTGATTGGGCAGAAAATGAAATACCTCTTCGACGGAGGCTCAGGTTCGTACCCTTAACCTGATTGGGCAGAAAATGAACGGAATCCTCGAAAGAAGAGACCGTGATGAAACCTTCGGTTTTCCGCACAATGAATCCGATAGGGGTTTTGCAAAAGGAAGGAAATTGGGGTCCCTAAAGCTTGAAAAGGGATTGATTTTGGGCGTCTCATTGCTGAGACTAAATAGCTTTTGAAATTGCCTTTTGCTGAAATTGGTGGCTTAACCTCAAGCCGAAATTGGACTGTCTATAGTGGGACAGTGGGGACACAGGGAAGTGTGCGAATCTGAGAGCCCGTGCGCTCAGATTATACCAAAGAAGGGAAGGAATCTTGAAAACTCCCGTAATCAAGTCCTAAAAGGGATAACAACTGATGTTAGGATGCGCCAAAGATGAACCTCAAGCTCTCGCCTCACGCCAGGATAGCTAGAAAATATTGTCAAAATGTTGAAAATTGTTGTTGATTCAAAATAATTAAAAATGATGCACTTTGTTTTGAAAGTATTCCCTCTTTTCTACCTGAAGTATTACCTCCGACTGGGCTTAACTCCGTAGAATCAAGATTCAAATTCAAATTGCTTGCGATTGACTTTCTTTCAAGGAAGCTATCAATTTCCTTGATATGGACGGAAAAGAAAGTATTCTTGATATTGCGAGAGCTATTGTTGAAAGAATATTGATAAAAGAATTTCACAAAATTAAAGAAGATTCTTGATAGATTTGGCAGTCTGATATCTTGGGATTCTTTTCTCATGATGATCTTTCTGCACTCTTTTTTTAGCAGATTGGAGCTCTCTTGGATTTTTTGGGAATTACATCATCCTTCATTTTGGAGATGTCCTGACTTTTCTCTATTTTTTTCCTTGGGAAGGGTACATCACAAACTCCTTCATCTCAGAGATGTTCCGATCCTTCTTTTCTCTCAGGGATTATCTTGATAGTTATTGGCTCATTGGTTGGGAATCTCTTGATGATAGCTGGAATTAAATATCTTTTAGGGTTTGTCGGTAGGCTCATCACACTCGCCTTCATCTCGACGGTGATCTGAACTTTCCCTGGAAGGATCCGTCACAAACTCCGTCATCTTGGAGATGATCCAAATCTTCTTTGGCCCCGGGGGTCGACTCGCTTAATTCGCCTTCATCTTGACGACAATTGAGAGATTCCTTTTGCAGATATTTAATTGCAGCTTAGGTGATTGAGGAGATATGAAAATTGAGTGGATTTTTCTGTATCACCCAGGATATTTCCACTGCTTTATTTTTCAAGAATGGTCTTTAAAAATGTGCCATTAACTGCGATCAATATCAATCACTCATGGCTTTGCAACAACATTGAATTCTCTTTGCTGGCCATATCGCGGATTTATTCTTCATCCTTTTGGTTGGCCAATAAAAAGATTTTGAACTTTGAATCCTTTTTCGCGAAAGCTTCGTCCTTTCGGAAGTAATACTGAGGATATTCTGAGGTAATAATTTTGTGCAATAAAGATTTTTGAAATCAACAAATATTTAATGACAAATTGGCAAAAAAAATTCTTGAAATCCTTTGTGAAAGCGAGCATTTGAAGCACAACGCAACACATCCATGACAAAAATTCTCTTCTCCTTTTCCCAAAGGAGAAGATTCAGAAATTGGAATTGGGAATTACTCCTCTCTTCCCTGAAGAGGAGGTGTTTGCAAAACGAACTTTCGAAGAGAAATTAAGCTTTCGTCAAAACTTCCTAACATTAGGCTTCTCTTATGGAAAGGGGGCCGGAATTGGTGAGGTTGGTAAATTGGTCATGAAGGAATGAGTTCATCACACTCTCCCTGAAAAGAGGGTCCTTCATGATGAAATGGCCTAGTCTGAAATTATGGGGGCCACAAGGAAAGCAAGTCTCCGTCGAGTCTCTCCCTATAAAAAGGGTTCCTTGTGTGAAATTTGAAATTTTGTTTTGCAAACGGTTCACAAAGACACGAGTCCCTTCAAACTCTCCCTAAAAAGGGGCTAAGTGAACGAATTGGATAGCATGCGAAAAGAGCGAGCTCCCTCGAACTCTCCCTATAAAAAGGGTCTCTCGCAAGAAAAAAAATAATTGGAATTGGTATTGAGTGACCAAAAGGTCGAAATTTGGAATTTTGAATTTTGAATTTTTGAAATTGGCGTTTTTGAGGGAAGATTTGAATCGGAATTCAACTCTTCAAGGAAAACTAGATGAATTGGATTTTGAAAGAGAATTCGAGTCGGAACTCGAATCTTCTAGACAAGTTCTGAATTGGATTTAGGAGAAGATTCAAGTCGGGACTCGGATCTTCTAGACCAACTCTGAAGGAAAGGAAAACTTGGATCGGAACCCGAATCTTCGAAGGAAAACCAGGTCCAATATGGAAGGAAAAGAAATCCGAGTCGGAACTCGAATTCCAAAGGAAAACTAAACCGGTTAGAAGGAAAAGAAATTCGAGTCGGAACTCGAATTCCTGAAGGAAAATTAGATCAAATAGAAGGAAAGAAAATTCAAGTCGGAACTCGAATCCCAAAGGAAAACTAAACCGGTTGGAAGGAAAAGAAATTCGAGTCGGAACTCGAATTCCTGAAGGAAAACTGGGTCAACCAAAAGGAAAAGAAATTCGAGTCAGAACTCAAATCCCAAAGGAAAACTAAACGGGTTAGAAGAAAAAGAAATTCGAGTCGGAACTCGAATTCCGAAAGAAAACCAGGTTAACCAGAAAGAAAGAAGATTCGAGTCGGAACTCGAATCCCAAAGGCGAACTTAGACCGGTGTGGAAGGAAAGGAAATTTGAGTCAGAACTCGAATTCCAAAGGAAAACTAGGTTAACTAGAAGGAAAGAAGATTCGAGTTGGAACTCGAATCCCGAAGGAAAACTAAATTAGTGGACACTAAATTTTAAAGTGTATCAGTGCAAACATCGGATTTTGAAAATGTGCCAATACAAGCATTATGTTTTGAAAAATTACCAGTACGAATATCGGGTTTTGGAAGATTACCAGTACGAGCGCTGGATTTTGGAAGGTTACCAGTACGAGCACTGGATTTTAAAAGGTTACCAGTACGAGCGCTGGATTTTAAATGATTACCAGTACGAGCACCGGGTTTTGGAAAATTACCAGCACGAACACTGGATTTTTGAAAAATTACCAACACAAAACTGGATCTTGAAGAATTACTAATTGATTTTGATGGAAAATTTTCAGTCTTCACCCTCACGACTACTTGGACAACTGTCAGGGTCTCAGGATTTATCCCTTATCCTGAATGGGTAATCGATGCAAATGCAAATTGATGCAGATGAATGCGAATGAATGTATGCAAATGCACATGAATGTAAATGGGCGCACATGCGTGCACAAGTGCGTGAAATGAGAGATTTGTTTATCCTGCCTGCATACGGAATATTTGTAGATAAAAACAAAATTTTAAAATGCCCCAGTGTAACTGGGAAAAGAATTTTGATCATTATTGAAGAAAATTTGGAAGAATTACAAAGAATAGAGAATTGTTCAAGTATAGAATTTTTTCAAATGTCGAGCATTGATGGGATCTAGTAATTTTATTCCATCAGCATTGATGAGCCGATATGAATTGCGAGGTAGTGCCTCTTTGACAACATAAGGACCTTCCCAATTTGGCGACCATTTGCCACCCAGACGGTGCCTGAGATAAGTTGTTGATCTGAGCACTAGATCATTGACCCAAAATTTTCTCTCAATGACGGATTTTGCATATTGTCGGGCTATCCTCTGGCGATAGGATTGAGCATGCTCTGCTGCTCTGAGCCTTCTTTCATTGAGCAAATCAAGTTGTACCAGTCGCTGTTGCTGATACTGATCAAGAGGTAATTCTAGAAGTGATGCAAATTTCAGAGCAGGTTTCTGAACATGTAGAGGCAGTACTACTTCAGTTCCGTAGACAAGTTCTGACGGAGTAGCATTCGTTGGAGTTCGAATGGTGGTTTTGTATGCCCATAATGCATCATGAATCTTTTCATGCCAGTCACGGCCCGTTTCTAACGTTCGCTCCAGGATTCGAATCAGAATCTTATTGGTGGCCTCTGCCTGACCATTCCCTTGAGGATAATAAGGAGCAGAAAAATGATAATGAATTTTGAACTTTGAGCAGAATGTCCTCAATCTCTCATTCTTGAAATGACTGCCATTATCCGACACAATATCATGCGGTATACTGAAACAACAAAGGATATTCTTATGGATGAAAGAAACCACGTGTCGGCCTTCTACTGTGCGTAGAGTGACTGCTTCTACCCATTTAGTAAAATATTCTGTTGCGGCCAGAAAATATTTATGACCATTGGAGGTTGAAGGAGTGATGGGCCTACGACATCGAAAGCCCACATGGAAAATGGCCATGGCGAGACGACAGATTGCAAGTATGTCGCCGACGCATGAATGGAAGGCGCATGCATCTGACATTGAACGCACTTCTTCACAAAACGATAGCAATCTTGTTGCATAGTTCTCCAATAATATCCTGCTCGAATGATTTGTTTGACGAGAGTCTGATAGCCAACATGACCACCGCAAATGCCTTCAAGTGCTTCTTGCACAACTTCTTTGGCTTCTTCTTCGTCCAAACATCTGGAATACTCAGAACTGAATCCACGACGATAAAGGACGTCGGCAAGAATAAAATATCGAGCAGACATGCATTGAATTGCTCGCTGCTCTCTCTTTGATAATTCTGGAGGAAATTCGCCAGTTTTAATTAAATTCTTGATATCATGATACCAAGGCTTCTTCTTCTGCTCAGCCTGGTTTATCTGCTCTATTGGGACGAAAGCGGGTTGATCAAGTCTGCCAATTTCAAATGAGCGACAAGATTCTCCACTCCTGAAAGACATGATGGATCCCAGATTAGCTAAACTATCTGTAACTTGATTGAAATCTCTCTTGATATGAAAAAGTTGGAATACTTCGAATTTGTTGGCAAGGGCTGAGACAATCTTCTGGTAAGGAAGTAATTTCTGATCTTTCACTTGCCACTCGACTAGGACTTGATTGACGACGAGCAAGGAGTCGCCATAAGCATGCACTCTTTTGACATTGAAGCCCTGTAGAATTTTCAGACCTTGTATCAAAGCTTCATACTCGGCCATATTATGAGTGCACTGAAAATCTAGTTTAAGAGAAAAGGGAATCATCTCCTTCTCTGGTGTAATTAGCAGAATTCTGATTCCTATGCCTGCCATATTCTTGGAACCGTCGAAGAATAAATTCCAAATTGGGGATTGTTGAATATTGCAGATCCGCTCATCGGGGAAATCATCCTCAGCTTTAACATCCTCTGCTAGAGGAAAATCTGCTAATTGGTCTGCAATTGCTTGGCCTTTGATAGATTGCTGAGAGACATATTCCAGGCCGTATTGCATTAATAGGACTTGCCATTTGGCGATTCGTTCGCTGAGAAATGGTTGTTCAAGGACGTACTTGAGAGGATTTAATTTAGAGAGAATCTTGACTTCAGACGCCAATAGATAATGTCGCAATTTCTGACACATCCATACCAGAGCTAAACACGTCTTCTCTATCTGAGAGTATTTCTTCTCGTAATCAATAAAGGTCTTGCTCACATAGTAAATGGCATGTTCTATCAAGCTGCCTTCTTCGTATTGCGTCAGGAATCCGCCGCAAGCAACTTGATTAACCGAAATGTATAGCAATAGGGGTTTCCCTAATTCTGGCGGCTTTAAAACAGGAGGATTGAGAAGATATTTCCTGATGCGTTCGAACGACTGCTGACACTCTGGTCCCCATTCGAACCTCACTCCTTTTCTGAGCAAATGATTGAAAGGCTCACATCTCATGGCCAAATTGGAAATGAATCGTCGAATTGATTGCATGCGTCCTTGAAGGCTACGCAATTCTTTGAGATTAGTCGGGGGCGGCATGCCAATGATAGCTTTGGCCTTAGCGGGATCCATTTCTATCCCCTTCTTGCTGACCAAGAAGCCTAGCAACTTGCCTGATTCGACTCCAAAAACACATTTTTGTGGATTGAGTCTTAGCTTGTAAAGAATGAGTCGCTTGAAAACTTGATTGAGAGCTTTGATGTGATCTTCCTCTTCTTTGGATTTCACCAGAATATCATCGACATATGCATCCATGATTTTGTGCATCTGATCATGGAAAATAACGGCCATAGCGCGCTGATAAGTGGCTCCAGCATTCTTGAGCCCAAAAGGCATGATTGTATAACAGAAAGTGCCCCATGGCGTGGTAAAGGATGTTTTGGATTGGTCACGAGCGGCCAACTTGATTTGATTATATCCGGAGTATCCGTCCATAAAGGAAAACATAGCATGCCCGGCTGTGCTATCGACTAGGAGATCAATGTTTGGGAGCGGATAGTCATCCTTTGGAGTGGCTTTATTGAGATCACGGAAGTCAACACAGATTCGCACTTTACCATTCTTCTTAGGAACTGCTACGATATTCGCCAACCAATCCGGGTAATCAATCGCTCGAATGAATCTCGCTTTAAGCAGATCGTCAAGTCCTTCCTTGACCTGTTGTTCGATTCAAGGATCCATTTTTCTCAACTTCTGCTTGACAGGTTTCGCCTCAGGTTTCAAAACGAGGCGATGTTCCACCAATTTCGGATCTAAACCTGGTATATCCTCATAAGTCCATGCGAATACTTCTTCATGCTGCTTGAGGAAATTAGTGAGCCTTTCTTTCTCTCCTGGACTCAAACCACTGCCAATCTTGAGAATTTTAGGATCGTCTTTTGATCCGATATTGATATCCTCAGTCATATCTTGAACTAAGGATGATGGCTCATCTTGCTTCTGAACCGATGCAAATTCTGGCAGTTCCTGAAGAGCTGAATCGAACTCTGCGGATTCTTCTGACTGTTTTGCAGTTTGAACACATTCTGCTCTTATTCTGACCTGATGAATTATTGTTGATTTCGAACAAGCTTTTGGATTAAAGACGAGCTTCTTGATAGATCGGGAAGACATTCTGAAAATTGGAGGATAAATTGATTTAGAGAAATTGTTCATCATGAAATAAATTGCTTTTATTGAAAATAATTGGAAAGATAAAAGAGCAAATTAATTTCAATTTTGTGAAGATTTAATATTGAGGAGTAAAGAGACAAACGGCACCAAGATAGACAAACGAAACTGGCAACTTTATTGAAAGATAGAATTAATCAAAATGACAATGATGAAAATGAAATGGGATATCATCCCGACAAAAGAATAGAAAAGGAAAGACAAAGGAATTTTTCTAATGCGCTCTCTTAATGAAAACAGTCCCTTTCTAAGATCTTCGGCCATTAAAACTCAATCCGACCCTTTTAGGGCAGTGCTGAGGAATCACTGGCTCAAGACGACCATCTTTATTTTTGCCTAGGCCTCGAAAAGGCTGGTAGCCGTGCTTCACTAATAAATCAAATCCCTTCTTAGCTTTCATAAATTGGGAGAATAGCGGATGATCCTTAAGTGTGTTGTAATCAATTCGTCCTCCAATCTTGAAGAACTGTGAACCTCCCCATCGGGTCGCAACCACTGTATGCTCGGGTTGCTTTGCCGTCTGCATTATTCCTGAATCCTCTTCAAAGCTGACCTCTTCAATACCCTTAATGCTAGGGATATCAGTAGTGAAAGAGGGCCTGGGAACCATGGGCTGTTTTAGCCTCTGCTCCGGATCTTGGCCTAAGACTGTCGTGATCATACCACCTTTTGACCACTTGATGCACTGATGAAGAGTAGATGGTACTGCGTTTGTGTTGTGGATCCATGGTCTCCCGAGAAGCAGATTATAAGTGGGAGGCACATTGACCACGTGAAAAAGAATTGAATGGACCGAGTAGTCAATGAAGATTTCTAGGAATATTTTTCCTTTCGCTGTTTGGCCATGATTGTCGAACCCATAAATGGTGATTGGATCTGGAATGTATTCTTCTTCTTTTATGCCCAAAGCTTTGGCGGTCATTTCCGGACATATATTAAGGCTGCTGCCTCCATCGATCAGCACATGAGGAACTGTCATCCCTCTGGTTCGAACCACAACATACAGGGCGTTGTTATGGAACACATGAGGCTTAGGGAGATCCTCATCGGAGAAAGTAACTGGAGCATTAGTCATGGCCTGATTGACTATATGGGCCATGTCTTCAGGAGTTATGCTTGGTTTCACCTTGATTTTCTGTAGCAGATCATTCAACACCTGCTGATGCTTGGCGGAGGCTTGAGTTAAGTCCAAAATTGAGACATTGGATAATGTTGTAATAGGCTTTAGAGTTGATGTCTCGCTTTTCATTGTGGTGGATTTAATGAGATGCTTAGGGAGCCATGGCATACTTCTGGCTACCTCGGGAGATATCCCAGCGGGCTTGTCAGATACTTCCAATTTGCCGAAAGCTGAAATAAGGTCCATCTTCTGGGCCTTGGACCGAGCCTGCTGCAATACCAGGACTTGATGCTGAGCTTGCATGTCATTTTCAGAGCACGGCCTGATATGCTCCTGTGGTTGAAACGACTGCTCGGTGATAACCACTGTAGAATGACGGGGAAATGGTTCTTTTAGAATATCTATATTTTCATCTTCCGCACCTTCTACCAAAAGAATTTTATCAATAAGGTCCTGAACAATATTTTTCAGAACGAAGCAGTTCTCAGTATTGTGCCCCACTGTTCTGTGGAACTTGCAGAATTGGTCTTTGAATTTTCCCATAGGAATGGGAGGATCGGCCAGCCTGGGCAACTTGACTATTTCCTTGGTCAACAAGTACTCGAGCACGGTCTCGAGTGATTGATCTAATGGAGTGAACTTCCTCTCATAGCTCCATCCTTCTTGCTTCCCTTTCTCTCGGGGTTTTGGTCCCTGCTCTAGCGGCTTGCTGAATTGTGGGATCGGCTTCCCTTTCTGATCATTCCTGTTTGAACCTCCTACCCCATAACAGAAGTCTCTATTCTGCCCCTTGCGATGATTCCATTTATTATTATTGACAGAGTTAGTGAAGTTAGTCTTCTTCTTTGACTCGTTCTGGTCGTTGTTCTTGGTGAAAGTGAAACCTTCATAGAAGCCATTCACCCGCATCTAGTGTTTGTCCATTTCATGTGTCATTGCATATCATTGCATGCATTCGGCATATCATTTCATCGCATTGCATGCCATTACATCTCATTCTCGAGATCCAGCACTCCTGTTTTCAAAACATTCAATCCAGATTTGAATTTTAAAAGCTTTTATTTCAAAATCAATTTCAAAACCTGGGTTTTTATTCAATACTCTGTCATTTTCCAACCCCAGGACTTTATATTTCGAAATATTTTCTCAGAAAAAAATCTGGATTTATTTCAAATTCAAATTTTAATCGATTTCAATTCACAGATGAGACCCATTGAGGTGGTGTCGCTTCTGAATTCCTCTATTCATCAAATTTCTCAAATTTTTGAAAGTTTCAGTCCGATCAGGACTCTGTCTCAGAGTCCTGATCCGGTCAGGAGTCTGTTTTGAAGTCTGTTTTACTTCCATTTTTAATCTTTTCCGTTTGCTTTCGAAATTTAGGTCATTTTACAGAGTTCAGTTAGTTCAAAACTCTATTTTAGAGTTTGACTGAGTTAGGAGTCTAACCCTGACTGTGTTTTCTGACTTATTTCATCATTTCTTGATAAAATCTTTTGAAAATTCTTTCATTTGGCTTTTAAAATCTAAAATCTCAGAGTCCTAAGAGTTCAGGACTCTAACCCAGAGTCCCAGTTCGCTTGAGACCCTATTTTCAAAGATCTTGAATTTCAAATGTCGATTTTAACCCTTTTTCAAAGCCATTTTTAGTGTTTATTCCAAAATTTCCAAAACTCGATGTGGGCCCATTCAGTTGGCACCATATCCAGAGGAGTTCTAACCTAGTTAGGACCCTATGCCATTTCAAAAATCCTAATTTTAAAATTGCTTTTGAAAATCCTTTTGAAAACCCCTTCAATTTCAAGTTTTAAAATCGCTTTTTGAAAAACTCAAGTAGGGCCCACTCGGGGTGGCGCCATATTCGAGTAAGTCAGGGCTAGACTAGGGTTAGTTGATGTCTTGGTTAGTGTTAGAGGTTTAGAAGAGTCAAAACCATTTTGAAAAACTCATTTTGAAAGTTAGTTTTTTTTAAAACTAGTGTTTTTAAAGGTTTTTAAAGGTGTTTTAAAAACCCAATGTGAGAAAATGCCAAGTGGCACCACATTTGGGGGATTCTTATGTTTAGCTAGGGGTTAATTAGGGATTAATTAGGATAATTTAGGTCAAGGGCATATAGGTAACTCCACCCAAAAATCGCCCCCCCCCCCCCCCTTTAGAGTCCAAAATTTTCAAAATTGTCAATTTTTAAACCTAAAGAATTTTCTATAAATAGATGCCATAAGGGGGGTCGATTTTATCATCTCTCTCCTATTGGATTCTTGGAGCTTCTCTCTCCTTTCCAGCCCTTCCTCCATTGCTGCAAGCATCAAGGTAATATTTTTTTTAGTTTTATTTAATAATTTTCCGTGTTTTAAATCAATTTTAGCCATTGGTGCCATCCCCTTCATGGATTAAACCATGGATTCAACCTCAAGAACCATCAAGAATCAGCAAGAACGATTCAAGAAGTTGATCTAACCCTATTTTGGATGATTTACAGAGATTTTAATCCATTAGAATTAATTTTAATATGATTCTTTACATTATTAACCAATAAAATATATAATTTACCCTTTTTAATGGGTTAAATCTATGTTTTAAAGGTGATATCAAATTCCAGCCATTGATTCCCTGTTTTTATTTTATTTTCATGGTTTATTCATGTTTGTTTTACGTTCTACAGCATAGAAATAAGTTTTATTTACTGTTTTATGGTTTATTTTATTTATTTACAATAGTTAATGCATGGTTTGTCAAGTTTCTTAAATTTCTGTGTGTTCTAGGTTTAGAACAGTAAAGATAATGTTATTTCGGGTTGAAGTTCTCATTTTTTATTTTTTATTTTTTTATATGTGATGCATGCATGAGTTATTGAGTTACTGTAGAAAAATCAGAGGTTTTGGATCTCGGGAACCCTTTCAAAAAAAAACAGACATCAAATCGGGTTTTTAAAGCTTTAAAATCGTGGTTAAAATCAAGAAGGTAACTTGCTGTGATGATATTTCTCTCATCTTATATCCGATTTTAGATCTGTAAAATGCTATGGATTCACATTGAGTAGATCTGCCTGCTGCGAAATTTTCAGATTTTTTTATCACTGTTTAGTATTTTTCCTTTTTTAGAGAATCTGTTTTTAAATTTAAAACTCGTTAGGGTTTACCAAAACCCTAATCAGACTTGTGTTAGTCATAAATCCCAAACCACAGATCTGATTCTAGATCTGTAAAAAGTGAGTATTGTTATTTTTCTGTCTACTATTCACCACTAAAATTTCAGAGATTTTGTTTAGGATTGCTATTTATGTCTGTATTTTCAATCTGGAATAGCTGTTTTAATCCCTGTTAAGAGTGATATATTTTAGCCCAGATTGCCAGAAAGTTTTCTCCCTAACCGGAGATGATTTTTCCGATCTGTAAATTGGGAAATCTCTGTTTTTCTTCTTAGTTAGTCTCTGTAAAATTTCATAAATTTCCATGGAGATTTGACCCCTGGTTCAGGTCTTGGACTGAGACTGGTTGGTGAATTAGGTCAAAAATAGCATATTTTAGGGTTTAATGCGATTTTCGGATTAATTTAATGTCAAAAAATTATTTTTATAATTCCAATTCGACATTAGGGTTATAACAAGTGCAGGTACCAATTTTTATGGATTTTGGAATCCATTTGATGGCTGAATTAAGCAAATTGGAAAACCGGGTTCCTGAAAGATCCAAAAACACTGCTAAAATCATAGTTTTTGTGATATTATTGGATTTTCGTGCATAAGCATATAATTTTTAGGGTTTATTCATGTTCATAATCATATTAGGATGCTTTAGGTTTAATTTTGTGCTCATTTGATTTCATTTAGTGCATAAAACCTAAGTTTTTACCAAAATTTATTTCTAAAAACCCTGATTTCAAGGCCATAGTCTTGCTATCGGGGGCAATTTGGTCATTTGACCTAAATTTCGAAATCCCTAACCCTAATTTCATATTTTTAATCATGTCATAGCATATTTGGTTTGAGTTTATTCCATTCAAATTTCAAAATTTGCATTTTATCAAAATATCTTTCTAAAAACCCTAATTTCAAGGCCATAGTCTTGTTATTAGGGACATTTTGGTCATTTTGACCCCAATTTCGAAATTTCAAATTCCATTTTCATATTTTTTCCATTTTATTTCATATTTTATCAATTTTGATTTAAGGGAATCTTGGAAAAGGCTTATATCTAGCAAAATCCAACAATTTCCTGATATTGTTGGATAAATCTAGAAAAGCCAACATATATTCATTAACCCAGTTTTCTAGTTTTGCAGGTACATTGAAGACTTTATTTTTCATGTATTTAAATTTCAATAGTGATGTAATTTGTAATTAAACTTTGGAATAAGAATTTATATTTCCTGCTTAGCTTAGGTTGCATTGCATATAGTTTATTTTTATAATTTTAATGTGTGATGGATGATGATTCATGCATATTTTTACAAATTCACCATGGTCTACACGAATGGCACATACATTAGCTTTTATGAAGTTTATAAACTTGGTGGAATTTGTATTTATGGCCATAGTCAGAATACGAATGATACTTAGATTTATGATCTTCACATTAGCCACATTCAGCCTACACTCTTAGGCTAACTTCAAAATGCACTGCATTTCTCAAAAATACAAAAAGTATTTCTCAATTCCTCAAATCCATATTCATTCATTTCATGCATTTGCCAATTCCAATTCAAATCTCAATTCAAAGAAGTTCATTTCCTCAAAATCTCCTAAGTCTTATAGCAAAATCGATTTTCCTAAAAGCATTGAATTTCAAAGAATATTTCAAGTATTTCCCAAGTTCCAAATTCAAATTTTCTAAGTTAGAATTTCAATTTCCAAGTTTGAATTCAGAGAAACCAAGTCTCTCAGAATCGATTTTCACCAAATGTCAAGGATTTCTCAAAATCGATTTTATTTCTCTCAGAAGTACATTTCAAATCCCAATTCACGATTTTCCAAGATTTACATATTTCAATCATTCAAAGCAAACATCATGTTTTCAAAATGTGCATTTTCTGAAAATTCATAGCACATGCCTGATTCTATGTGCATTTAGAAATTAGAATATGATTTGGACAAGTTGAATAGAGTAGAGCATAAGATTGATCCTGGGTTCAATTACCCCTGTTAAAGGTGGCAGGAACGGTTGAACCTCGTACCGACAGGCGAGTCCCATTCTACGGAATTTTCCCGCATTTTAAAACGGAGGCGAGTTATTTTCAAAAACTTTTCAAAGGTTAGTTTGATTTGCAAAAGTTTAAAAATTTTGCGATGATAACAGGTTTGGCGACCTAGATGGGACCTGTCTTTGCCTGATCAATCTAATGCTCTACTTAGTTCAAATTGTCAAAATCGATTTTCATGGAATGTCAGCTTTGCTTTATGATATCATGTGAACCTAGGAGCCTAGACTTGAACCCAGCTGACATGGAATGCATATAGACTAGGTATGGTTTGGTAGGACCATATTGAGGAGAATTATTCATGCTCACATAGACTTAGGTCTATTACAACACTCCTCAATTTAGGAATTGTATGAAAACAATGCTTGCTTCTTCAAATATTTCAAAATTCTATCTCTTTAGGACTTAGAACCTTCTGTTTGATTGCATGTGCTCATGTTTTAAAAAATCACCCCACCTATATTGTCCCGGTCTTCACGTTGCTGGGCTCTCTTCCAGAACCATAGTTCGGGACAGAGCCTCACAACTCGGCCACTTATTTGGGTGAAAACCCCCCTGCCACGTACCAAGGGCCATAGTCCAACGTATATCGGCAGGTGCTCAAGGATGTTGGGAAACTTGAACCTAGAACCGGAGGAATTGATTTTATGCCACGTACATCAGGCCTTGGCTTGAGTATATAGGCATAACTGGATTGGATACAGTTGATCTGAATCTTAGAGTTAGGATTAAGGTCCTACAGCTATTTCAAAATTTGTGCATCTAGAGTCAGCTTTTAGGGAATGCCGTATGTGCATACTTGTTTGTGCAGAATGTGTTATAGTCATTTCCTTTTATTTTCCATATTTTCCCAATTTTCTAAAAATACTGGACGATTTTTCAAAATTCCTCAATTTATGTCCATGTACTGTCCATGTTTTAAACCTTGGACGATTTTCAAATGCTCCATTTTATGAGATATTAAAACCCTGGATGATTTTCATGAAATTCCTCTATTTTCTTCAAAACTCCAGGTGATTTCCCATCTTTCCTGTCTTCTGGATCTCGAATTTCCTGCTTTATTTTTATCCTGTCTGCATTTTTCTCAAATTTCCTGTATTTTCCCAAGTTTTATTCCAATTTCCATGTCTTCCAGTCCGATGGCATCCAGTCAGCTTGATTCAGTCTTCCCCGAGGGTCACATCTCCTACGAGGTGCGACAAAGTCTTCCCGAACATCGAGTCCTCAGCACCGGATCCTTCTTTCCCCGGTGGTACTATTCATGGTTCAAGAACTTCTCTCGTATGTTTCCGGACCATCTGGACGAGTGTGGATTGGAACTGGCATCCGCAGTGGGAAAGCAGACAGTCAACGGCAACTTGATCCATGCACTAGCAGAGCGGTGGAATCTGAGCACTTCTACCTTCTGGTTCCCGTGGGGCGAGATGACAGTACTGATGGATGAATTTTCAGAGATTATGGGATTGCCCGAGCCAGCCGGTCAGCCTGGAGATCCATTGAAGAAACAGTTTCTGATTAATGTCAAGGGTCTGGACCCAAAAGATGCCTTAGCTCGCATGACGGGACGCAATTCTTGGCCTCTGATTGAAGAAGATGGGAATGAATATGTGGACCCGCTCGAAATCTACAGACAGCATGGGACATTTGTGGAAGTTAGCTCGTTGTCCAGGACAACTCGAGAGAGAATTCAGCACGCGATGGTTCTGTGCACGGTGGGATTAGCTTTCTTTCCCGATGGACGGAATTACATGGATATCAGAATAGTTCAGCTTATGAGGAGATGGGGAAGTCGACAGACCAGCCACCTCTCAATAGCCATGGCCGCACTCACTTTTCTATACCGAGGGTTGACTCGTTTTGCACTCGGAGAGTCAATCCTAGTCGAAGGGTGCACCTATGCCTTGCAGTCTTGGTTTCTCCGACATGTGCCAGTCCGAGCCAGTTCCTTCAGATACAATGGTGAAAAGCTTCTTCCAGTTGCGCGATACCGGTTCTTGATCGACAACCTTCAGGAGGAAGAGGTCGTATGAGACTACTTTGATCGCCAGGAATCACCTCCCAGATATATTTATGCATACGGCAAGCGATTCAGGCTACTTGGCCCGTTTTTCTGCGCATACTATCATCCTGAGCGGTGTGTCAGGCAGTTCTCTCAGAGGCAGAAGCGCGTAGAGATTCGTCCACTAGCTGGGGTTCTGCCAGAATTCGATCTCGTATCAGATCAGTGGTCCGGAGCATACCATTCTGCCAGACATGGCTTGGATTCCTTTGTCAGTCTTACTATTTTTCCTGGTCCTCGTGTGTCTTCTGATTTTGTAGAGTGGTGGAAAATTGTCTGTCCCCCTCCCCTCTGTCAAGCGTATTATTGATAAAATCGTGTTTTTTCCCTCAATAAAATTCCTTTATTTTACATTTCACTTTGGTTTGACGACCTCGCCTAGGTAACAAGGCATATTTTCAGTTGTTTATCTTGCAAAGAATAGCAACACAATTGTCGTAATCCCAACGACGACTCAATCCCTAGTAATGGGATATTATTTCAATTGTCTACAAAAATTCTCAATAAATATTTTTCTCCGAACCAAATTTCCGTCAGAAGCCTAACCATCAGTTCTACCCTGTAGAGAGCATCAGAGAACATTTGCAATACCCGATGGTCAATACAAGATCCAGAAAGAAAACTGCATCAGTTGAAGGCGTCGCGTACTCAGTAGCTTCAGAAGAAGAGATGGATTCACCTCGATCCATCCAGAGTCAAGGTCAGCAGGCGGATGATGGAATCGATCCCCAAATGTACGTCATGTTCAAAAAAATGATGACCAAGATGCTGGCAAAGCAAGCTGAGGCCAGTACTGAGCAAAATCAGACCAAACAGAAAGGTAAGGGTCATGCCGTCAAGAATGTAAAGATCAGCAAAAAGCAGAGTCGTCACGAGGAAATATCTGATGAGTCAGAATCAGCTGACGATGCTGACAAGGAATGTGAAAATAAATATGAATTCAAAAGGTCGACTCAGGGTCAGGGGTCGGCTTACAAATCCAAAAACCAGTGTGTTGATGACCCTACTCAGTCACAGCTAAAAGATATGATGAAAATGGTCAAAGATATGATGAAAATGGTTAAAGATCTGCAGGCCCGCGACAAGGGCAAGAAAGTCTTCACCAGCGAAGACTTCTATTATGGTTTAGATGGGGACGACAATCTGGATAATCTCCCCAGAAAATTTATCAAGTTTGATGGTTCTGGCGACCCTAAGGCTCATCTCGCCATGTTTTTTGCTGAATGTTCACGATTCAAGCGTGACAATCGGGCACTCTTCCTTTGCTTCCTTCGCAGTCTGGAGGGAACGGCAGCTAAATGGTACTCGGAGCACATCAACCCCATAGAGCTGAAAGAATTTGATAAGGTGGTGAATATGTTCATTGAGCGCTTTTTGTTCAATGCTGAGGCGCTCCCGACCCTCAGCCACCTCTGTGGCCTGAAATAGAGATAAAATGAAAAAGCTAGAGACTTCATCCACCGCTGGAGGTCAGCTTGTAATAAAATGAGAGATCCCATATCAGAGGGGCACGCTTTGTCTCTAATTCTGAGTAACTTCTCGCAACCACTGAAAGGCCTCATCTCCACCGCACCATCCAGAACCTTTATAGAGTTAACAGAGCGAGCTTAATGGCTCGAATTATGTATGGAGAATGGCTTCTATGAAGGTTTCACTTTCACCAAGAACAGCGGCCAGAACGAGTCAAAGAAGAAGACTCACTTCACTAACACTGTCAATAATAATAAATGGAATCATCGCAAGGGGCAGAATAGAGACTTCTGTTATGGGGCAGGAGGTTCAAACAGGAATGATCAGAAAGGGAAGCCGATCCCACAATTCAGCAAGCCGCTAGAGCAGGGACCAAAACCCCGAGAGAAAGGGAAGTATGAAGGATGGAGCTATGACAGGAAATTCACTCCATTAGATCAATCACTCGAGACTGTGCTCGAGTACATGTTGACCAAGGAGATGGTCAAGTTGCCCAGGCTGGCCGATCCTCCCATTCCTATGGGAAATTTCAAAGACCAATTCTGCAAGTTCCACAGAACAGTGGGGCACAATACTGAGAACTGCTTCGTTCTAAAAATTATTGTTCAGGACCTTATTGATAAAAATCTTTTGGTAGAAGGTGCGGAAGATGAAAATATAGATATTCTAAAAGAACCATTTCCCCGTCATTCTACAGTGGTTATCACCGAACAGTCGTTTCAACCACAGGAGCATATCAAGCCGTGCTCTGAAAATGACATGCAAGCTCAGCATCAAGTCCTGGTATTGCAGCAGGCTCGGTCCAAGGCCCAGAAGATGGACCTTATTTCAGCTTTCGGCAAATTGAAAGTATCTGACAAGCCCGCTGGGATATCTTCCGAGGTACCAGAAGTATGCCATGGCTCCCTAAGCATCTCATTAAATCCACCACAAAGAAAAGCGAGACATCAACTCTAAAGCCTATTACAGCATTATCCAATGTCTCAATTTTGGACTTAACTCAAGCCTCTGCCAAGCATCAGCAGGTGTTGAATGATCTGCTACAGAAAATCAAGGTGAAACCAAGCATAACTCCTGAAGACATGGCCCATATAGTCAATCAGGCCATGACTAATGCTCCAGTTACTTTCTCCGATGAGGATCTCCCTAAGCCTCATGTGTTCCATAACAACGCCCTGTATGTTGTGGTTCGAACCAGAGGGATGACAGTTCCTCATGTGCTGATCGATGGAGGCAGCAGCCTCAATATATGTCCGAAAATGACCGCCAAAGCTTTGGGCATAAAAGAAGAAGAATACATTCCAGATCCAATCACCATTTATGGGTTCGACAATCATGGCCAAACAGCGAAAGGAAAAATATTCCTAGAAATCTTCATTGACTACTCGGTCCATTCAATTCTTTTTCACGTGGTCAATGTGCCGCCCACTTATAATCTGCTTCTCGGGAGACCATGGATCCACAACACAAACGCAGTACCATCTACTCTTCATCAGTGCATCAAGTGGTCAAAAGGTGGTATGATCATGACAGTCTTAGGCGAAGATCCGGAGCAGAGGCTAGCACAGCCCATGGTTCCCAGGCCCTCTTTCACTACTGATATCCCTAGCATTAGGGGTATTGAAGAGGTCAGCTTTGAAGAGGATTCAGGAATAATGCAGACGGCAGAGCAACCCGAGCATACAGTGGCTGCGACCCGATGGGGAGGTCCACAGTTCTTCAAGATTGGAGGACGAATTGATTACAGCACACTTAAGGATCATCTGCTATTCTCCCGATTTATGAAAGCTAAGAAAGGATTTGATTTATTAGTGAAGCACGGCTACCAGCCTTTTCGAGGCCTAGGCAAAAATGAAGATGGTCGTCTTGAGCCAGTGATTCCTCAGCACTGCCCTAAAAGGGCCGGATTGGGTTTTAATGGCCGAAGATCTCAGAAAGGGACTGTTTTCATTAAGGGAGCGCATTAGAAGAATTCCTTTGTCTTTCCTTTTCTATTCTTTTGTCGGGATGATATCCCATTTCATTTTCATCATTGTCATTTTGATTAATTCTATCTTTCAATAAAGTTGCCAGTTTCCTTTGTCTATCTTGGTGTTGTTTGTCTCTTTACTCCTCAATATTAAATCTTCACAAAATTGAAATTATTTTTCTCTTTTATCTTTCCAATTATTTTCAATAAAAGCAATTTATTTCATGATGAGCAATTTCTCTAAATCAATTTATCCTCCAATTTTCAGAATGTCTTCCCGATCTATCAAGAAGCTCGTCTATAATCCAAAAGCTTGTTCGAAATCAGCAATAATTCATCAGGTCAGAATAAGAGCAGAATGTGGTCAAACTGCAAAACAGTCAGAAGAATCCGCAGAGTTCGATTCAGCTCTTCAGGAACTGCCAGAATTTGCATCGGTTCAGAAGCAAGATGAGCCATCATCCTTAGTTCAAGATGCAACTGAGGATATCAATATCGGATCAGAAGACGATCCTAAAATTCTCAAGATTGGCAGTGGTTTGAGTCCAGGAGAGAAAGAAAGGCTCACTAATTTCCTCAAGCAGCATGAAAAAGTATTTGCATGGACTTATGAGGATATGCCAGGTTTAGATCCGAAATTGGTGGAACATTGCCTCGTTTTGAAGCCTGAGGCGAAACCAGTCAAGCAGAAGTTGAGAAAAATGGATCCTCGAATCGAGCAACAGGTCAAGGAAGGACTTGAGGATCTGCTTAAAGCAGGATTCATTCGAGCAATTGATTACCCGGATTGGTTGGCGAATATCGTAGCAGTTCCTAAGAAGAATGGTAAAGTGCGAATCTGTATCGACTTCCGTGATCTCAATAAAGCCACTCCAAAGGATGACTATCCGCTCCCAAACATTGATCTCCTAGTCGATAGCACAGCCGGGCATGCTATGTTTTCCTTTATGGACGGATACTCTAGATATAATCAAATCAAGTTGGCCGCTCGTGACCAATCCAAAACATCCTTTACCACGCCATGGGGCACTTTTTGTTATACAGTCATGCCTTTTGGGCTCAAGAATGCTGGAGCCACTTATCAGCGCGCTATGGCCGTTATTTTCCATGATCAGATGCACAAGACTATGGATGCATATGTCGATGATATTCTGGTGAAATACAAAGAAGAGGAAGATCACATCGAAGCTCTCAATCAAGTTTTCAAGCGACTCATTCTTTACAAGCTAAGACTCAATCCACAAAAATGTGTTTTTGGAGTCGAATCAGGCAAGTTGCTAGGCTTCTTGGTCAGCAAGAAGGGGATAGAAATGGATCCCGCTAAGGCAAAAGCTATCATTGACATGTCGCCCCCGACTAATCTCAAAGAATTGTGTAGCCTTCAAGGACGCATGCAATCAATTCGGCGATTCATTTCTAATTTGGCCATGAGATGTGAGCCTTTCAATCATTTGCTCAGAAAAGGAGTGAGGTTCGAATGGGGACCAGAGTGTCAGCAGTCGTTCGAACGCATCAAGAAATATCTTCTCAATCCTCCTGTTTTAAAGCCGCCAGAATTAGGGAAACCCCTATTGCTATACATTTCAGTTAATCAAGTTGCTTGCGGCGGATTCCTGATGCAATACGAAGAAGACAGCTTGATAGAACATGCCATTTACTATGTGAGCAAGACCTTTATTGATTATGAGAAGAAATACTCTCAGATAGAGAAGACATGCCTAGCTCTGGTATGGATGTGTCAGAAATTGCGACATTATCTATTGGCGTCTGAAGTCAAGATTCTATCTAAATTAAATCCTCTCAAGTACATCCTTGAACAACCATTTCTCAGTGGACGAATCGCCAAATGGCAAGTCCTATTAATGCAATACGACCTGGAATATGTCTCTCAGCAATCTATCAAAGGCCAAGTAATTGCAGACCAATTAGCAGATTTTCCTCTAACAGAGGATGTTAAATCTGAGGATGATTTCCCCGATGAGCGGATCTGCAATATTCAACAATCCCCAATTTGGAATTTATTCTTCGACGGTTCCAAGAATATGGCAGGCATAGGAATCGGAATTCTGCTAATTACACCAGAGAAGGAGATGATTCTCTTTTCTCTTAAACTAGATTTTCAGTGCACTCATAATATGGCCGAGTATGAAGCTTTGATACAAGGTCTGAAAATTCTACAGGATTTTAATATCAGAAGAGTGCATGCTTATGGCGATTCTTTGTTAATCGTCAATTAAGTTCTGGCCGAATGGCAAGTGAAAGATCAGAAATTACTTCCTTATCAGAAGATTGTCTCAGCTCTTGCCAACAAATTCGAAGAATTCCAACTTTTTCATATCAAGAGAGATTTCAATCAAGTTGCAGACAGTTTAGCTAATCTGGGATCCATCATGTCTTTCAGGAGTGGAGAATCTTGTCGCTCATTTGAAATTGGCAGACTTGATCAACCCACTTTCGTCCCAGTAGAGCAGATAAACCAGACTGAGCAAAGGAAGAAGCCTTGGTATCATGATATCAAGAATTTCATTAAAACTGGCGAATTTCCTCCAGAATTATCAAAGAGAGAGCAGCGAGCAATTCAACGCATGTCTGCTCGATATTTTATTCTTGCCGACGTCCTTTATCGTCGTGGATTCAGTTCTGAGTATTCCAGATGTCTGGACGAAGAAGAAGCCAAAGAAGTTGTGCAAGAAGCACATGAAGGCATTTGCGGTGGTCATGTTGGCTATCAGACTCTCGTCAAACAAATCATCCGAGCAGGATATTATTGGAGAACTATGCAACAAGATTGCTATCATTTTGTGAAGAAGTGCGTTCAATGTGGGCTTTCGATGTCGTAGGCCCCATCACTCCTTCAGCCTCCAATGGTCATAAATATTTTCTGGCCGCAACAGAATATTTTACTAAATGGGTAGAAGCAGTCACTCTACGCACAGTAGAAGGTCGGCACGCGGTTTCTTTCATCCATAAGAATATCATTTGTCGTTTCGGTATACCGTATGATATTGTGTCAGATAATGGCAGTCATTTCAAGAATGAGAGAATGAGGACATTCTGCTCAAAGTTCAAAATTCATCATCATTTTTTTGCTCCTTATTATCCTCAAGGGAATGGTCAGGCAGAGGCCACCAATAAGATTCTGATTCGAATCCTGGAGCGAACTTTAGAAATGGGCCGTGACTGGCATGAAAAGATTCATGATGCATTATGGGCATACAGAACCACCATTCGAACTCCAACGAATGCTACTCCGTCAGAACTTGTCTACGGAACTGAAGTAGTACTGCCTCTACATGTTCAGAAACCTGCTCTAAAATTTGCATCACTTCTAGAATTACCTCTTGATCAGTATCAGCAACAGCGACTGGTACAACTTGATTTGCTCGATGAAAGAAGGCTCAGAGGAGCAGAGCATGCTCAATCCTATCGCCAGAGGATAGCCCGACAATATGCAAAATCTGTCATTGAGAGAAATTTTGGGTCAATGATCTAGTGCTTAGATCAACAACTTATCTCAGGCACCGTCCGGGTGGCAAATGGTCGCCAAATTGGGAAGGTCCTTATGTTGTCAAAGAGGCACTATCTCGCAATTCATATCGGCTCATCAATGCTGATGGAATAGAATAACCAGATCCCATCAATGCTCGACATTTGAAAAAATTCTATACTTGAACAATTCTCTATTCTTTGTAATTCTTCCAAATTTTCTTCAATAATGATCAAAATTCTTTTCCCAGTTACACTGGGGCATTTTAAAATTTTGTTTTTATCTACAAATATTCTATATGCAGGCAGGATAAACAAATCTCTCACTTCACGCACTTGTGCACGCATGTGCACCCATTTACATTCATATGCATTTGCATACATTCATTCGCATTCATCTGCATCAATTACCCAATCAGGATAAGGGATAAATCCTGAGACCCCTACAGTTGTCCAAGTCGTCGTGAGGGTGAAGACTGAAAATTTTCCATCAAAATTAATTAGTAATTCTTCAAGATCCAGTGTTGTGCTGGTAATTTTTCAAAAATCCAGTGTTCGTGCTGGTAATTTTCCAAAACCCGGTGCTCGTACTGGTAATCATTTAAAATCCAGCGCTCGTACTGGTAACCTTTTAAAATCCAGTGCTCGTACTGGTAACCTTCCAAAATCCAGCGCTCGTACTGGTAATCTTTCAAAACCCGGTATTCGTACTGGTAATTTTTCAAAACATAATGCTTGTATTGGCACATTTTCAAAATCCGGTGTTTGCACTAGTACACTTTAAAATTCAATGTCCACTAATTTAGTTTTCCTTCAGGATTCGAGTTCCGACTCGAATCTTCTTTCCTTCTGGTTAACCTAATTTTCCTTTGGAATTCGAGTTCCGACTCGAATTTCCTTTCCTTCCACACCAGTCTAAGTTTGCCTTTGGGATTCGAGTTCCGACTCGAATCTTCTTTCTTTCTGGTTAACCTGGTTTTCCTTCGGAATTCGAGTTCCGACTCGAATTTCTTTTCCTTCTAACCGGTTTAGTTTTCCTTTGGGATTCGAGTTCCGACTCGAATTTCTTTTCCTTTTGGTTGACCCAGTTTTCCTTCAGGAATTCGAGTTCCGACTCGAATTTCTTTTCCTTCCAACCAGTTTAGTTTTCCTTTGGGATTCGAGTTCCGACTCGAATTTCCTTTTCTTCTATTTGATCTAATTTTCCTTCAGGAATTCGAGTTCCGACTCGAATTTCTTTTCCTTCTAACCGGTTTAGTTTTTCTTTGGAATTCGAGTTCCGACTCGGATTTCTTTTCCTTCCATATTGGACCTGGTTTTCCTTCGAAGATTCAGGTTCCGATCCGAGTTTTCCTTTCCTTCAAAGTTGGTCTAGAAGATCCGAGTCCCGACTTGAATCTTCTCCTAAATCCAATTCAGAACTGGTCTAGAAGATTCGAGTTCTGACTCGAATTCTCTTTCAAAATCCAATTCATCAAGTTTTCCTTGAAGAGTTGAATTCCGATTCGAATCTTCCCTCAAAAACGCCAATTTCAAAAATTCAAAATTCCAAATTTCGACCTTTTGGTCACTCAATACCAATTCCAAAAAAAAAAAAAATCTTGCGAGAGACCCTTTTTATAGGGAGAGTTCGAGGGAGCTCTCTCTTTTCGCATGCTATCCAATTCGTTCACTTAGCCCCTTTTTAGGGAGAGTTTGAAGGGACTCGTGTCTTTGTGAACCGGTTGCAAAACAAAATTTCAAATTTCACACAAGGAACCCTTTTTATAGGGAGAGACTCGACGGAGACTTGCTTTCCTTGTGGCCCCCATAATTTCAGACTAGGCCATTTCATCATAAAGGACCCTTTTTTCAGGGAGAGTGTGATGAACTCGTTCCTTCATGACCAATTTACCAACCTCACCAATTCCGGCCCCCTTTCCATAAGAGAAGCCTAATGTTAGGAAGTTTTGACGAAAGCTTAATTTCTCTTCGAAAGTTCGTTTTGCAAACACCTCCTCTTCAGGGAAGAGAGGAGTAATTCTCAATTCCAATTTCTGAATCTTCTCCTTTGGGGAAAGGAGAAGAGAATTTTTGTCATGGATGTGTTGCGTTGTGCTTCAAATGCTCGCTTTCACAAAAGGATTTCAAGAAAATTTTGCCAATTTGTCATTAAATATTTGTTGATTTCAAAAATCTTTATTGCACAAAATTATTACCTCAGAATACCCTCAGTATTACTTCCGAAAGGACAAAGCTTTCGCAAAAAAGGATTCAAAGGTCAAAATCTTTCTATTGGCCAACCAAAAGGATGAAGAATAAATCCGCGATATGGCCAGTAAAGAAAACTCAATGTTGTTGCAAAGCCATAAGTGATTGATATTGATCGCAGTCAATGGCACATTTTTAAAGATCATTCTTGAAGAATAAAGCAACCGAAATATCCTGGGTGATACAGAAAAATCCACTCAATTTTCATATCTCCTCAATCACCTAAGCTCAATTAAATATCTGCAAAAGGGATCTCTCAATTGTCGTCAAGATGAAGGCGAATTAAGCGAGTCGACCCCTGGGGCCAAAGAAGATTTGGATCATCTCCAAGATGACGGAGTTTGTGACGGATCCTTCCAGGGAAAGTTCAGATCACCGTCGAGATGAAGGCGAGTGTGATGAGCCTACCGACAAACCCTAAAAGATATTTAATTCCAGCTATCATCAAGAGATTCCCAACCAATGAGCCAATAACTATCAAGATAATCCCTGAGAGAAAAGAAGGATCGGAACATCTCTGAGATGAAGGAGTTTGTGATGTACCCTTCCCAAGGAAAAAAATAGAGAAAAGTCAGGACATCTCCAAAATGAAGGATGATGTAATTCCCAAAAAATCCAAGAGAGCTCCAATCTGCTAAAAAAAGAGTGCAGAAAGATCATCATGAGAAAAGAATCCCAAGATATCAGACTGCCAAATCTATCAAGAATCTTCTTTAATTTTGTGAAATTCTTTTATCAATATTCTTTCAACAATAGCTCTCGCAATATCAAGAATACTTTCTTTTCCGTCCATATCAAGGAAATTGATAGCTTCCTTGAAAGAAAGTCAATCGCAAGCAATTTGAATTTGAATCTTGATTCTACGGAGTTAAGCCCAGTCGGAGGTAATACTTCAGGTAGAAAAGAGGGAATACTTTCAAAACAAAGTGCATCATTTTTAATTATTTTGAATCAACAACAATTTTCAACATTTTGACAATATTTTCTAGCTATCCTGGCGTGAGGCGAGAGCTTGAGGTTCATCTTTGGCGCATCCTAACATCAGTTGTTATCCCTTTTAGGACTTGATTACGGGAGTTTTCAAGATTCCTTCCCTTCTTTGGTATAATCTGAGCGCACGGGCTCTCAGATTCGCACACTTCCCTGTGTCCCCACTGTCCCACTATAGACAGTCCAATTTCGGCTTGAGGTTAAGCCACCAATTTCAGCAAAAGGCAATTTCAAAAGCTATTTAGTCTCAGCAATGAGACGCCCAAAATCAATCCCTTTTCAAGCTTTAGGGACCCCAATTTCCTTCCTTTTGCAAAACCCCTATCGGATTCATTGTGCGGAAAACCGAAGGTTTCATCACGGTCTCTTCTTTCGAGGATTCCGTTCATTTTCTGCCCAATCAGGTTAAGGGTACGAACCTGAGCCTCCGTCGAAGAGGTATTTCATTTTCTGCCCAATCAGGTTAAGGGTACAAACCTGAGCCTCCGTCGAAGAGGTACTTCATTTTCTGCCCAATCAGGATAAGGGTACAAACCTGGGCCTCCTTTGATGAGGTATTTCATTTTCTGCCCAATCAGGTTAAGGGTATAAACCTGAGCCTCATTTGATGAGGTATTTCATTTTCCGCCCAATCAGGTTAAGGGTATAAACCTGAGCCTCACGTGATGAGGTATTTCATTTCCCAATCAGGTTAAGGGTACAAACCTGAGCCTCCTTTGAGGAGGTATTCCAGTTTCTGCCCAATCAGGTTAAGGGTACAAACCTGAGCCTCCTTTTATAAGGTATTCCATTTTCCACCCAATCATGTTAAGGGTATAAACCTGGACCTCCTTTGATGAGGTATTCCATTTTCATTTCCCGGTCAGGTTAAGGGTCAAACCTGAGCTTCGTTTCTACACGAGATATTTTCTGTCCCATCCAGGTTAAGGGCAAAACCTGAATCTCACTTCATTTTGAAATAAAATTTTCTTCTTATTCTCCATTTCATATCTATCATCATTACTTGGATTAATTCCTTCATACCCAGTCAGATTTATCTAACTGGGGCATTTTTATTGTTCAAATTTGGTATGTTTTCTTTACCACTAAGCTCGGCTTTCAACCGGCTTAGCAGCAAAGAGGGGCATCTTCCATAGACACATTAAGCAATAATGTACCTTCTTCGGCATGGCCGACAGCAGTATCTTGATCGACTCTTGGTCCAATAGATGCAAGTTCTATGGCCAATATAGCAGCAATCTAGAAGGAGTCATGTTACGTTGCATGCCCCAAATGAGTAACAATTATTACCCTAGTTATGAATCGTCGTAATTGACTGAGAAAATAAAGCAGATGTATGACATGAATAGGACAAAGGGGATCTTAGAAAAAATTGGGAAATCCTCCTTTTTTTTACAATTCTATAGTGTAATACGTAAAATAATAAATATTAATATCGTACATATATTTCTCTTGCTCGTGTTTTCTTACTACACTAACATACATATAGTAAATAAACATATTTATATCAATCATGTTTCCCAAGCAGGTATCTTGAGCTACGCATGAATTAATTATTACAATAAGATACATGGGCTTTCTAAATTTTGTATTTAAATCAATTAAAAAAGAAAAAACAACTCTTTTAAAATTAAAGCATTATTTTATTATTTATTTGGATGGAAAGCTACTCAATGATGACCTTCGGCTAAGTGTACTAAAGAAACAACAACAACAATTACTAATTCATCGCCCAATATATTCTTGAAAAGTCGAAAACTAAGTGACAAAGGTTTTGTGAAACCTTCTAAGAATTGATAAAAGTATTGGGGTTTGTTTAATCTATTTACCGAAATAACCCAATCCCTTTTTATAAGACCTGCATAGAAATGTGCCACTGACATGAGTAAAGGTAAAGCAATAGTGGTATTTATATCTTTCGTAGGTGCAACTAACTCCCCATGAAGTAATTGTTTGATTCTTTAAGGAAAAGCACACCTAACCAGTTAGAAACGAAAACAAATCAGAATAGAGTTCCAATAAAAGGAACCTGAGGACCATATTCTTCTCCATTTTGAGTTTTGCTCACGTCTTGAATAAAATCAACAACATACTAGAAGAAATTCTCGCTGCGAGTCCGAATAGTTTGTGGATTCTGAAGGGCTATAATGGCTGAACCTAATAAGATAGCAATTACGACCCAATAAGTTATAAGTGGGCATGCTCTTGGAAACCCCCTATTTGCCAATAGGAATGTTACCTACTTTCGCACCGAATATTTCGCATAACCCTTTTGCGTGTTGATCGAACAACATTCGTAGTACCGTCTGACAGAAATGGAAGTTAAGAAGGAATTATTTTGATTGAACCATTTCTGTTTCTACTCTCCTACCTAATTTAATCATATATTTCGGGTACTAAAATAATTAATGAATTAACCACGTAATATATCATACATCATAAATTTTTTTGATTAGGTCACTTCGCGCTGTAAATCCAAGAAGCTATCCATATTCCAAAAATGAGCTGAATAAAACCAGAGTTTCATTTTCGGTTTTGAAAATTAAACTTTAAGAATGATGAATCGACGTCGACTATAACCCTATCCTTCGAAGCTAAGGATGCAGGTTCGAGTCCCTTTATCGGATTGATATGAATCATAATACATACATCATTGGAGCCTACTAAGATTTCTAGATCGTCCAAGAGATATTCAAGGTCAACCAATATGGACCAGAAATCTAAATTTGAAACCAACCTTTAGCGTCCAGGTCAACCCATCACTGGGGGCTTAAAAAATGCCCAAGCTCATTTGATTTTGGAGTCAAAAGGCAATTTGGATAAGATTAACATTGATTGTGAAATTATTAGAGGTGGTCCAGCATAGAATAAATGATTTGTGAAATCAATTAGAGTGTTTAAAAAAAATGATTATGATAAAGAGACCCTCGTGTTAAGTTGCATACATGCTTTAAGCTGCTTATTCATACTTTTATCTTCATCTTTGTCAAAAACAACTTTTTAGAAATAGATTTGATCTCAATCTTAATCTTATCCATTCTACAAAATTAGTGTCTACTTTTTTGTCATCTTCACATGCTTGATAACAAAGAGATACAATTTGTAAACACCTTAATTTTGGCCTAGTAGTCATGTGTCAATGGTCATATTTCAAAAAACATGTTGCCCAGAGTCATTTTCGACATACTCCCTATGTTCACTATATTTTTTGCATATAAAACATCTAAAGGATTTTGCCAAAAAAAATGATGAATATCTTTCGAATGATTCCCACAACCAAATTTGTTTTTTCGCTATAATTTAAACTAAACACATTAAACCATACATCAAAAGCATGCATGATTAGAAAGATATGGTCAAAACAAGTTAAATTGTTAGTGCAGTCCAATCATGTCTGTATAGGATTGTAGGAGTGAAGTGTTGAGTTGAAATAATTTAAAGAAAACAAGAGGCAGGGCCAAAGCAATAAAAAAAGTACGTATTTTTAATGTTTTCACGTTTTTCGAATTACACAAACGGATTAGCAAATAAAAGTATTAATGCCACGACCATGTCGTAAACTGTTAAAGCTTCCATAAAAGCCTGATTAAGCAATAAAGTACATCATGTTTTACACTGCTTCTGGTTGACTAGTGATACCTTCTACGGCTTGGCCCGCAGCATTACTCTGACTGAAGCAGTGGAAATTATGGGATTCATGTTATATATTACTGATATAATCAAATAATCATATTACAGAAATTAGGAGATTAATATTAAGCTCCTCACAACAAAAAAATGAAGAAATGGTTCCTGATATAATCAAATAAATAAATGAATTATTATATATTACTTAATTAATGTGCTTAATTAATGTTATTTATATATTTATAATATTAATTAGTTGCATTACTTAGTATTTCATATTCCATCACTAAGATCCATCCAACTAAACTAAGAACTCCCAACCTAATTTGAGAAGGGATGATATTTGATATTACTGAATCATCAGAACTACTTCAATATCTCATTTTTATTCCCTATCCAAGTTTTTGTAAATCCATATAATATAGTTCTTCTATTTCTTTGCTCCAAACCATTCTTTCAATTCTTCTCTCCATCTTCTTTAAACACATTCATAGGTTTGACTTCGTATTCAATCCACGTATACAGTCACAGACAGAAAAGGAAGGGCTTATATCGTAATCCATATGGAAAAGTGGAATCTATACCTATATAAAGTCGGTAGTAATATCGGGAATGAAATAATATACATGGGTAGTCTATATATAACTATTGAATATCAACTATCACATATACATGTGCTTCTTCCATAATGAAAACCATCATCATCTTTTTTATATTTAATGGGATCAGACCCTGGAATCATTCTTCTAAGCATACACCAGAGTTCATGTATAATATGTAGCTACACTATCTAGCTCGACCCATGTAACCTACTTGATTTTTACTTGTCTTTATCATTATCTCACAAGGATTCAAACGAAGAGATTCATCAAAGCAAATCATCAAATATCTAGATTTGATGATTTATTTATTTAATTGCAATTAATTACAATTTTGGTCAATTATTGAATAGAATAGAATATAATGGAATGAAATAGCAAGGGTTTCGCAGAACATAGTTCCTATTGTTTCGTCGCACGACCCATACGAGTCACAATTATTACCCCAATTATGAATTATCGTAATTAACTGGGAAAATAAAGGAGATGTATGACATCAATTGGGACAAAAGGGGATCTTAGGAAAAAATTGGAATTCTCCCCATTTTTTACAATTCTGTAGTGTAATATGTAATATAATAAATATTAATATTGTACATATATTTCTCTTGCTCTTGTTTTCTTCCTACACTATATACTACATATCGTAAATAAATAAATTTATATCAATCATGTTCCTCAAGAAGGTATCTTGAGCTACGCATGAATTAATTATTAGCATAAGATTCATGGGCTTACTTAATTTTTGAATTTAAATCAATTAAAAAAGAAAAAGCGACTCTTTGAAATTCAAAGCATTATTTTATTATTTATTTGATGGAAAGCTACTTAATGATGACCTTCCATGGATTCACCTATATACGCCTCAAAACATAGTTCCAATTGTTTTGTCGCATGCCCCAACAGAATAACAATTATTGCCACAATTATGAATCATCGCAATTGGCTCAAAAAATAAAGGAGATTTATGACATGAATTGGACAAAGGGGATCTTAGGAAAAGCGATTCTGAAAATTAAAGCATTGTTTTATTATTTATTTGGATGAAAAGCTAGTCAATGATGCCCTTTCATGGCTACTAATTGTACTAAAGAAACAAGAACAAGAATTACTAATTCATCGGACAATATATTCCTGAAAATTAAAAAATTACGTGCTAAAGGTTTTGTGCAATCTTCTAAGACCTTAATTGGTAAAAGTATTGGAGTCGGTTGATTACATTTACCAAAATAACCCACTGACATGAGTAAAGCTAAACCAACAGTAGTATTTATGTCATTCATAGGTGCAACTCTCATGAGATAACTGTATGATTCTCAAAGGTAAAAGCACACCTAACCAGTTAGAAACAAAGACAAATAGGAATGGAGTTCAAATAAAAGAACCCAATTACCTTATTCTTCTCCATTTTGAGTTTTGCCTACGTCAAAATAGTTTGTGTATTCTTAACGGCTACAGAGGGCGAATCTAATATGATAGCAATTACTACCCAAGAAGTTATAAGTAGTTGGGCATGCACTTGGAAACCTCCTATTTGCCAATAGAAATGCTACCTACTTCCACACATAATATTTCGCATAACCCTTTAGTGTGTTGATCAAAGATGGTAGAACATTCGTAGTACCTTCTTACAGAAATGGAACTTAAGAAGGAATTACTTTGATCAACCATTGCTTTTTCTACTCTACAAACTAACTTAATCGTATATTTGGGGTACTAAATTAAATAATGAATTAAACATGTAATATATCACACATCGTAAAAATTTTTGTTTATGTCACTTTGCGCACTAAATCCTTGAATTTATCCATATTCCATAAAGGAGCTGAATGAAACCAAAGTTTCTTGTTCGATTTTGAGTTAAGAATGTTAAAAATGATGAATCGATGTCGACTATCACCCAAGCCTTCAAAGTTAAGATGTGGGTTCGAGTCCCTTTATCTGCTCTATATGAATCATAATACATACATCATTGGATCCTCCTATAATTTCTGGATCATCCAAGAGATATTCAAGGTCAACCAATATGGACAAGAAATGTAAATTTGAAATGAACCTTTAGGGTCTAGGTCGACCCATCACTAGGGGCTAAAAAATGCACAAGATCTGTTTGTATTAGAGTCAAAAGGCAATTTGGATGGCCGAGCATTAGAGGTTACCCATGGATCAATGATTTGTGAAATCAATTATAGTATCTAAAACTGATTATGAGGCATTATAGAGAGACTATTGTGTTATGTTGCGTACGTGCTTTAAGCTACTTATTCACACTTTCATCTTCATCTTTGTCAAAAAGAACTTTTTAGAAATGGATTTGATCTCAATGTTAATTTTATCCAATCTACAAAATTAGTCTGTCTATTTTTTTGCAATTGAGAGAGCTTCACATGCTTGAAAACAAAGAAATACAATATGTAAAACAAAGAGCCACACCTATCTTTTTGACTACCCAAAAAATCTGATTTTAGGAAAATTTTAATTAAATTCTGATTTTGACATTCAAATTGGCCAAATTTGTTTTTTAATATAATTTAAACTCAATGCATTAATCCACACCTCAAAATGATGGATGATTAGAAAGATATGGTTAAAACAAGTTAACTTGTTAGTGCAGTCCAATCATGTCTAGGATTTTAGGAGTAAAGTGTTGAGTTGATATAATTTAAAGAAGAGAAGATGCAGGGTCAAAGCAATAAAAGAAGTATGTATTTTTCATGTTTCTAGTATGACACAAAGGGATTAGCAAATAAAATTGATAATGCCACGACCAGACCGTAAATGGTTAAAGCTTCCATAAAAGCCTGAATAAGCAATAAAATAACCCTCGTATTTTACCGTTTGCTTTTAGTTGAATCTCAATACCTTCAATGGCACGTGTGACGAAACAACAAGAACTATGTTATGTGAAACCGTTGCTTTATACGTGGGATGACTCGCATATTACATGATATAGGATAGTTTGCTTTGATGAATCTCTTCGTTCGAATCGATGTGAGATAATGATAAAGACAAGTGAAAATCACGTAGTTTACGTGGGTAAAGCTAGATAGTCGTAGCTGCATATTATACGTGAACTCCAGTGTTTGCTTTGAAGAATCATTCCAAGGTGCGATCCGATTCAAAAGAAATAAGATGATAATGGTTTAGACTATGGAAGAAACACATGCATATGTGATAGTAGACATTCAATAGTTATATATGGACTACCCATGTATATTATTTCATTCCCCATATTACTACTGACGTAATATAGACATAGATTCCACTTTATCTATATGGATTACGATATAAGCTCTTTATTTTTTGTTTGTGACTGTATATGTGGATTGAATATGAAGGCATGCCTATGAATGCGTTTAAATAAGATGAAGGAGAGAAGAATTGAAAGAATGAGTTTGGAGAAAAGAAATAGAAGAACTATATTATATGGATTTACAAAATTTTGAGAATAAAAATGAGATTTTGAAGTAATCTTTATGATTCAGTAATATCAAATATCATCACTTTTCTATTTCGGTTGGGAGTTCTTAGTTTAATTGTACGGATCTTAGTGATGGAATATGAAATACTAAGTAATGTAACTAATTCATACTATAAATATACAAATAACATTAATTAAGTATACTAATTTAGTAATATATAATAATTTATTGGTTTATTTAACTTCTGTTGCTTTTGTTATTGTTGCTGGATTGGCCATATTACTTGCTTCTATTGGACCCAGAGTCCGTCAAGGTACGACTGCGGGCCAATCCGTAGAAGGTATCGCTTGTCAACCAGAAGCATACGATAAAATATAAGGTACTTTATTGCACAACCATAAGCCATAGAAGGTATCGCTAGTCTGGCTTTTATTTACTAATGCCTTTGTGCAATCCTAGAAACGTGAAGAATACGTACTTCTTTTATTTTGTTTGCCCTGCCTCTTTTCTTCTTTAAATTATATCAACTCAACACTTCACTCCTACAATCCGAGACAGACATGCTTGAACTGTACTAATAATTAACTTGTTTGGACCATATCATGCATCTTTTTGAGGTATGGTTTAATGTGTTTGGTTTAAATTGTAGTAAAAAAACAATTTTATCCAATTTGAAAGTCAAAATAAGAATTCAAGTAAAATTTTCGTAAAAAAAGTTTCTTGGGAAGTCAAAACCAATTTGTTTTGGTTATAACTTTTCGATTTGACATCAAAATGACTTGTTTTTTTAATGTTTGAAAGATATTCATCATTCTTTTGGACAAAAACTTTAAGGATGTTGTTTTATATGCAAAAAATATCGTGAAAATGCAGACTATGTCGAAAATGACTCTGGGCAACATGTTATTTGAAATTGGAGAATTGACACAAGACTACTAGGTCACAATTGGGGTGTTTACATACTGTCTCTTTGTTATCCAGCATGTGATGCTTCGTTAATAACCAACAAGTAGACACCGATTTTGTAGAATGGATAAAATTAACAATGAGAACAAATCCATTTCTAAGTTCTTTTTTACTACGATGAAGGTAAAAGTATGAATAAGCAGCTTAAAGCATGTACTCAACTTAACTCGGTGGTCTCTCTATGATGCCTCATAATCAGTTTTTAGATATTGCAATTGATTTCACAAATCATTGATCCTAGGGTGGACCACCTCATAATCAATTTTTAGGTATTATGATTCATATCGAGCGCGTAAACGGGCTTGAACCCACATCCGAACTTGGAAGGCTAGGGTTATAGTCGCCGTTGATTTATCATTTTTAATTTCCTTAATTCAAAACCGAACATGAAACTTTGGTTTCTTTCGGCCTTCATGGATTATGGATAAATTCAAGGATTTAGGGCGCAAAGTGACAAATTAAAAAATTTACGATGTGTGATATATTACGTCGTTAATTCTTTAATTAATTTAGTACCCAGAATATATGATTAAATTAAGTAGGAGAGTAGAAACAGAAATGGTTGAATAAAAATAATTCCTTCATAGCTTCAATTTCTGTCGGACGGTACTACGAATGTTCTACCATGTTCGCTCAACACGCAAAAGGGTTATGCAAAATATTTGGTGCGAAAGTAGGTAACATTTCTATTGGCAAATAGGGGGTTTCCAAGAGCATGACCAAGTACTTATAACTTATTGGGTTGTAATTGCTATCTTATTAGGTTCAGCCAATATAGCTCTTCAGAATACACAAACTATTCTGACTCACGGCGAGAATTTTAGTGTGTTGATTGAACATGCTAGAACATTCGTAGTACCCTCTTAAAAAATGGAAGTTAAGAAGGAATTATTTAGATTCAACCATTTCTTTTTCTACTCTAGTGCATAATTTAATCATATATTTTGGGTACTAAAATAATTGATGAATTAACCGCGTAATATATCATGCTAAAAATGATGAATCGACAACGAGTCACTTTATCCGCTTGATATGAATCATAATACATACATCATTGGATCTTCTTATGATTTCTAGATCATCCAACAGATATTCAAGGTCAACCAAAATACCGGAAATCTAAATTTGAAACCAACCTTTAGGGTCCACATCGACCCTCACTATGGGCTTAAAAAATGCCCAAGGTCAGCCGGTCCTGGAGTCAAAAGGCAATTTGGATAAGATTAAAATTGATTGTGAAATGATTAGAGGTGGTCCACCATAGGATCAATGATTTGTGAAATCATTTAGAGTGTTGAAAAACTGATTATGATAGAGAGACCCTTGTGTTATGTTGCATACATGTTTTAAGCTGCTTATTCATAATTTCATTTTCATCTTCGTCAAAAACTATTTTTTAGAAATGGATTTGATATCAGTGTTCATCTTATTCGTTTTACAAAATCGGTGTTTTACTATTTTGTCATCATCTCATGCTTGATCACGAAGAGATACAATATGTAAACACCTGAATTTTGACTTCGTATTCAATCCACACGAAGTCAAACTTGTACATGTAAGTCTGTGACTGTCACACGTACATTTAGTGATTCGGTCTGTGACTGTATATGTGAATTGATGGGTCTGTGACGGCCCATCAATTCACATGGTGGGTCGTCACAGACACTATGAATGTATTTAAATCACATTCATAGGGTTGTAATTCCTATACATGTGACTGTCACACGTATAGGAATTACAACGCGCGATTGCCAAAAGAAATTTATAGTGATTCAATATGCACGATTGGGTCGTAAGGCTATCAAACCTGCATCCTTAGCTTCGTTAGCTGCTTAGCTTTTTAATCATGCATGCTTTTGATGTATGGTTTAATGCGTTTATATATGTGTCATACAGCTGTAATTTAAACTAAACGCATTAAACCATACATCAAAAGCATTCATGATTAAAAAGCTGGGATTGTAGGAGTGAAGTGTTGACCCATTCATAGGCATAAATTTATAGAACGGATAGAACATCGCAAACGTCTACACCAGGGTGTAGACCCCGCACTGCGGGGCTGCAGCACTGGCCCGCTAGCCGGAGGCTATACCAACCCGGGTGCCCGAGCACCCGACTTAGTGAGCCAAGAAGTTAAGTTGCGGCTCAATTAGGCCTGGCGCAACCAAGCTGGGCCGCGACCACCTAGCAGAGTCTGGTCCAGCCATGACCAGACCCAGCTAAGTTGGTGTTGGGTCCCCTGGTCGGAACTCTAGGGGTTCGGATCAGGGAGCCGAGCCAAGCCCACCCCCAGCTGGAGTGCGGCCAAACCGAAGGAACCGGGGGGGGGGGGGGGGAACTAGCAGGTTAGCGGGGTCTGGACCTAAAAGGGTCCAGACCCAACTACCGCAGGTGGGGCAGGGCAGCACACTAGGCTATGTGTTGGGCCCATGCCCCTGGTCGGTTCCCTAAGGGAACCCCGACCAAGCCTGCTCCCGCACCCAGTGGTGCGCCAAGGGTGCTTACCACCCTTGTGAAAGGTGCCAACCGACGCAAGGTCTGAACCATGCATCCCGACCATGCAGAGCCCACAGGAGGCCCACCAGCTACAGACCCCGCAGGCCGCCAAGAGACCGGTGCCCCACTATTGGGTGCGCCAAGAGGGCTCACCGCCCTTGGCTGGTGATGCCAAAGGACGCAGGGTCTGGACCTTGTGTCCAGACCATGCGAGACCCCTCGGTGAGCCACCTGCTACAGACTATATGTCTGTAGCTCTTGGCCTAACCCAGCCCAGGGCAAGACCAGGCCGCACCAGCCTGGCACCCCCACAAAAGGGTGCGCCAAGAGGGGGACCCGGGTGCCAAGTGCACCCGGCCCCCAGCTGCCTCTAGGCAAAACGGAAGGGAGGAAGGGGCCATACAACCCCCTGGTTCGAGCCAAATGGGGTCTCGGACCAGGGCTGTATCCCTTGACCACGCAGGCCAACCCAAAGAAAGCAAACCCCCAGGTGCTAAGGCACCCGGATGGTTCATTTGGGACAACAAGTGGGGATTGGCCCCCAACGGTGGGCCCACCTCACAAGTGGGTCCACTCCGGGTGAGTCTGGGTCCAGGGTGGCAACTAGGACTGCTGCACGCCGAAGCCCCAACTGGCTCACAGCTGAAGAAAAGGAAGCCCAGACTGACTGGCCTTGGGTCAGTCCGGGAGCCCGTTGCTAGGCCTACAACCGACCCAATGGGCGCCCTGGGCCCAACAAAACCCACATAAGGGCCTGGGCTTGCCAGGGAATAGCCCAGCCCAGCTTCCCACAAACCTCAGCCCTTAGAAGGGGCGTTTATACCATGAGAGAAAACGAGAGAAAGAAAACAATCAAAACAAATAAAAGCATGGCATAGAGATTTTTCATATATTGCCTACGAGAGAAACGAAATTGGGAGGGGAAACTAAGGGTTTTCCCAACATGCTATGGGGTTTTCAACCATCCATGAATCAGCTACGTAAGTGAGCAACAAAAGAAATTTTGTTTGGGGCCTTTGCCCAAACTAAGAGCATTAACCAAAAAAAAGAAAATGCATGGGTCGGACCCGGTTTATGTTTGGATTAGGTCAGACCCGGATCCGATTATGATCAGGTCAGACCCAGATTATGTTTGGACCGGGTCAGAACTGAATCCTGTTTAGATCGGGTCTAACCTAGATCTTGTTTGGATCGGGTCTGACCCAGTTTTAGTTTGGATCGAGTTTATATTTGGATGGGGTCGGGCCCGGATCCTGTTTGGATCGGGTCAGGCCGAGTTTCAGTTTGAGTTGGGTTTGATCTGTATCACGTTTGGATCGAGTTGGACCCATATCATTATTTTATTGGGTTGAACCTGGATCCTGTTTGATAGGGTCTGACCCGGATCCTGTTTGGATCGGGTCTGACCCGGTTCCCGTTTGGATTGGGTCTGACCCGGATCACCTTTGGATTGGAAAAGATCTGTAATAGGGTCTAGGCAATATTGATACCTGAACTGGATCAGTGACCAATACAACCGTTTCTCGGACTAGTTCGGAGCTGGTTTTTTACAGGTTACTTTCAGTTTTTCACCGGTTCCGAGATGTAATGACCCTGTTTTCATGAATACATAAAAAGATAAGGATATTCTCAAATCGGTTGTATAGTTGTATGAGCTTTTTTTCATGTATTATGCCGGTTCATTAGGTCCAGGACCAGTTCAGACCCTTAAATGACCGATTTGGAGCCGTTTCATACCGGTTCAGGGTGTTTTTAGATCGGTCGTAGCTTAAGCACTTCCGGGTTTTACCTATTTGAGCTTGTTTTAATTTTTGTTTTCATGCTTTATAAGTGTTCATTGTTAAGAAAACTTGACTTGTGCATGTTAATTCATTTGTTTTATATTGGTTAAGTTTTGCATAAAGTTTTTAAGTATGAATTATGACTAAATTCGAAATATTTTATCATCAAAATTAGCTTATACATATAAGTTGAAGCATAGTATTTAGGTTTTTTCACGTATAAAAGTAAGATGCACGGAGAAAACAATAAAAAAAGTACATATTTTTAAAATTTTCATGTATCTAAGATTACACAAAGGGATTAACAAATAAAAGTGCTAATTCCACGGCCAGGCCGTAATTTGTTAAAGCTTCCATAAAGTCAGACTAAGCAATAAAGTACCTCGTATTTTACCATCTTCTTCTAGTTGACTAGCGATACCTTCTACGGCTTGGACTACAGCAGTACCTTGACCGACTCTGGGTCCAATAGAAGCAAGTTTTATGGCCAATCCAGTAGCAATAACGGAAGCAGCAGAAATTAGGGGATTCATTGTAAGCTCTTCACAACAAAAAATGAAGAAATGGTTAATGATATAATAAAATAAACCATTGAATTGTTATATTAATTTAGTACCCAGAATATATGATTGAATTAGGTAGGAGAGTAGAAAAAGGAATGGTTGAATGAAAATAATTCATGCTTAAGTTCCATTTCTGTGAGAGAGTACAACAAATGTTCTACCATGTTCCATCAACACACTAAAGGGGTCATACGAGATATCCGTTGTGGAAGTAAGCCAACATTTCTACTGGCAAATAAGAGGTTTCCAAGTGCATGCCAAATTACTTATAACATCTTCGGTCGTAATTGCTTAGGTTCAGCTGCTATAGCTGTTTGGAATCCACAAACTATTTTTACCAACGGCTAGAATTTCTTCCAATATGTTCTTGAATTCATTCAAGGCGTGAGCAAAACTCAAAATGGACAAGAAGAATATGGTCCTTGGGTTCCTTTTATTTAAACATTGTTCCTTTTTTTCTAACTAATTAGACACGTTTTTACCTTGGAGAATCATACAGTTACCTCATGGAGAGTTAGTTGCACCTATGAATGATATGAATAATATTGTTGCTTTAGCTTTACTCACGTCAGTGGTACATTTCTATGCAGGCCTTAATAAAAAGGGATTGGGTTATTTTGGTAAATAGATTCAACCAACTTCAATACTTTTACCAATTAATGTCGCAGAAGATTTCACAAAACCGTTATCACTTAGTTTTGGACTTTTCAGGAATATATTGGCTGATGAATTAGTTGTTGTTGTTCTTGTTTCTTTAGTACATTTAGTGATTCCTATACGTGTGATGTTCCTTGGATTATTCACAAGTGATATTCAGGATCTGATTTTTGCAACCTTATTTGTGGCGTATATAAGTGAATCCATGGAAGGCCATCATTAAGTAGCTTTCCATCAAATAAATAATAAAATAATATTTTGAATTTCAAAGAGTCGTTTTTTCTTTTTTTATTGATTTAAATTCAAAATTAAGTAAGCCCATGAATCTTATTCCAATAATTAATTCATGCATAGCTCAAGATACCTTCTTGAGGAACATGATTGATATAAATTTATTTATTTACGATATGTAGTATACAGTGTAGGAAGAAAACAAGAGCGAGAGAAATATATGTACAATATTAATATTTATTATATTACATATTACACTACAAACTTGTAAAAAATGGGAGGAATTCCCAATTTTTCCTAAGATCCCCTTTTGTCCCTATTCATGTCATACATCTCCTTTATTTTCCTAGTTAATTACGACAAATCATAATTGGGGTAATAATTGTGACTTGTTTGGGTCATGTGACAAAACAACAAGAATTATGTTCTATGAAACCGTTGCTATTTCATTCCATTCCATTCCATTATATTCTATTCTAATATATTCAACAATTAACCAAAATTGGAATTAATTGCAATTAAATAAATCAATCATCAAATCTAGATATTTGATGATTTGCTTTGATGAATATTTTCGTTAGAATCCTTGTGAGATAATGATAAAGACAAGTAAAAATCAAGTAGGTTACGTGGGTCGAGCTAGATAGAGTAGCTACATAATATTATACATGAACTCCAGTGTATGCTTAGAAGAATGATTCCATGGTACGATCCCATTAAATAGAAAAAAGATGATGATGGTTTACATTATGGAAGAAACACATGTATATGTGATAGTTGATATTCAATAGTTATATATAGACTACCCATGTATATTATTTCATTCCTGATATTACTACCGACTTTATATAGGTATAGATTCCACTTTTCCTATATGGATTACGATGTAAGCCCTTCCTTTTCTGTCTGTGACTGTATACGTGGATTGAATACGAAGTCAAGCCTGTGAATGTGTTTAAAGAAGATAGAGAGAAGAATTGAAAGAATGGTTTGGAGCAAAGAAATAAAAGAACTATATTATATGGATTTACAAAAAACTTGGATAAGGAATAAAAATGAGATATTGAAGTAGTTTTGATGATTCAGCAATATCAAATATCATCCCTTCTCAAATTAGGTTGGGAGTTCTTAGTTTAGTTGGATGTATCTTAGTGATGGAATATGAAATACTAAGTAATGCAACTAATTAATATTATAAATATATAAATAACATTAATTAAGCACATTAATTAAGTAATATATAATAATTCATTTATTTATTTGATTATATCAGGAACCATTTCTTCATTTTTTTTGTTGTGAGGAGCTTAATATGAATCCCTTAATTTCGGTAATATGATTATTTGATTATATCAGTAATATATAATATGAATCCCATAATTTCCGCAGCTTCAGTCAGAGTAATGTTGCGGGCCAAGCCGTAGAAGGTATCGATATTCAACCAGAAGCAGAGGGTAAAATATGCAGTACTTTATTTTTTAATCAGGCTTTTATGGAAGCTTTAACAGTTTACGGCTTGGTCATGGCATTAACACTTTTATTTGCTAATCCGTTTGTGTAATTCGGGAAATGTGAAAACATTAAAAATACGTACTTCTTTTATTGCTTTGGCCCTGCCTCTTGTTTTCTTTAAATTATATCAACTCAACACTTCACTCCTACAATCCTATACAGACATGATTGGACTGCACTAACAATTTAACTTTTTTTGACCATATCTTTCTAATCAAGCATGCTTTTGATGTATGGTTTAATGTGTTTAGTTTAAGTTATAGTAAAAAAACAAATTTGGCTTTGGGCATCATTTGAAAGATATTCATCATTTTGTTGGGCAAATTCCTTTAGATGTTGTTTTATAAGCAAAAAATATAGTGAACATAGGGAGTATGTCGAAAATTACTCTGGGCAACATGTTTTTTGAAATATGACCATTGACACAGGACTACTAAGCCAAAATTAGGGTGTTTACAAATTGTATCTCTTTGTTATCAAGCATGTGAAGATGACAAAAAAGTAGACACCATAAGCCCATGAATCTTAATCCAATAATTTGCATAGCTCAAGACATTTTCTTGAAGAACATGATTGATATAAATTTACTTATTTACAATATGTAGTACATAGTGTAGGAAAACAAGAGCAAGAGAAATATATGTACAATATTAATATTTATTATATTACATATTACACTACGGAATTGTAAAAAAAGGGGAGAATTCTCAAATTTTTCTAAGATCCCCTTTTGTCCTATTCATGTCATACATCTCCTTTATTTTCCCAGTCAATTATGATAATTCATAATTGGGGTAAAAATTGTGACTCGTTTGGGTCGTGCAACGAAACAACAGGAACTATGTTCTATGAAACCGTTGCTATTTCATTTCATTCTATTATATTCTATTCAACAATTAACCAAAAATAGAATTAATTGCAATTAAATAAATCAATCATCAAATCTAGATATATGATGATTCACTTTGATGAATCTCTTCGTTTGAATCCTTGTGTGATAATGATAAAGGCAAGTAAAAATCAAGTAGACGTGGGTCGAGCTAGATAGTGTAGATACATATTATACGTGAAATCCGGTGTATGCTTAGAAGAATGATTCTAGGGTCCCATCCCATTAAATAGAAATAAGATGATAATGGTTTATATGGAAGAAACACATGTATATGTGATAGTTGATATTCAATAGTTATATATAGACTACCCATGTATATTACATCATTCCCTATATTACTAGTGACTTTATATAGGTATAGATTCCACCTTCCCCGTATAGATTACGATATAAGCCCTACTTTTTCTGTTTGTGACTGTATATGTGGATTGAATACAAAGTCAAGCCTATGAATGCATTTAAAGAAGATGAAGGAGAGAAGAATTGAAAGAATGGGTTTGGATATTATTTTGAATTACAAAAACTTGGGCAGGGAATAAAAACGAGATATTGTAGTAGTTCTGATGATTCAATAATATCAAATATCATCCCTTCTCAAATTAGGTTCGGAGCTCTTAGTTTAGTTGGATGGATTTTAGTGATGGAATATGAAATAATAAGTAATGCAACTAATTAATATTATAAATATATAAATAACATTAATTAAACACACTAATTAAGTAATATATAATAATTCATTTGTTTATTTGATTATATTATTAACCATTTCTTCATTTTTTTGTTGTGAGGAGCTTAATATGAATCCCCTAATTTCTGCTGCTTGAGTCAGGGTACTCATCGAAGCTTTAACAGTTTACGTTCATGGTATTAGCACTTTTATTTGCTAATCCCTTTGTGTAATCCGAGAAACATGAAAGCGTGAAAAACATATGTACTTTTATTGCTTTGGCCCTGCCTCTTGTCTTCTTTAAATTATATCAACTCAACACTTCACTCCTACAATTCTAGAGAGACATGATTGGAGTGCACTAACAAGCTAACTGGTTTTGACCATCTCTTTTTAATCATGCATGCTTTTGATGTATGGTTTAATGAGTTTAGTTTAAATTATAGTAAAAAACAAATTTGACCAATTTGAATGTCAAAATCAGAATTAAAGTAAAATTTTCCTAAAAACAAGTTTTTGGGCTGTCAAACCGACTTGTTTTGGTTATATTCAATGTCAACCAATATAAACCAGAAATCTAAATTTGAAACCCACCTTTAGGGTCCTGGTCGACCCATCACTAGGGGCTTAAAAATGCCAAAATGAGTTGGTCCTGGAGTCAAAAGGCAATTTGGATAAGATTGACATTGATTGTGAAATGATTAGATGTGGTCCAGTAAAGGATCAATGATTTGTGAAATCAATTAGAGTGTTTTAAAAACTGAGTATGAGGCATCACAAAGAGACCCTCATGTTAAGTTGCATAAATGCTTTAAGCTTCTTATTCATACTTTTATCTTCTTCTTCCTCAAAAACAACTTTTTAGAAATGGATTTGATCTCAAATGTTAATCTTATCCATTCTACAAAATCGGTGTGCCTACTTTTTTGTCATTATCTCATGCTTGATAACAAAGAGATACAATTAGTAAACACCCCAATTTTGGCGTGGTAGACTTGTGTCATATTTCATATTTTAAAAAACAAGTTGCCTAGTCATTTTCGACATACTCTCTGTTTTCACTATTTTTTTCATAAAAAACAACCTAAAGGTTTTTGCCCATAAGAATGATGAATATCTTCAAAACATGAAAAAAATAAGTCATTTAGATGCCTAAGCACGAAGTTATAACCAAAACAAGTCAGTTTGACTTCCTAAAAAACTTGTTTTTATGTAAATTTGACTTAAGTTTTTATTTTGACACTCAAATTTGACAAATTTATTTTCTTACTATAATTTAAACTGAATGCATTAAACCATACCTCAAAAGGATGCATGATTGGAAATATATGGTCAAAACAAGTTTACTTGTTAGTCCAGACCAAGCATGTCTAGGATTTTAGGAGTGAAGTGTCGAGTTGATATAATTTAAAGAAGAGAAGAGGCAGCGCCAAAGCAATAAAAGTAGGTATTTTTCACATTTTTAGGATTATACAGAGGGATTAGCAAATAAAAGTCCTAATGCGACGACTAGGCCATAAATTGCTAAACCTTCCATAAAACCAAGATTAAGCAATTATTTTACCTTTTGCTTTGGGTTGACTAGCGATACCTTCTACGGCTTGGCCCGGAGTAGTATCTTGACCGACTCTTGGACTAATAGAAGAAAGTTCTATGGCCAATCTAGCAGCATTCTAGAAGCAGTCCTGTTGTTACGTCACACGCCCCAAACGAGTAACAATTATTACCCCAATTATGAATCGTCGTAATTGACTGGGAAAATAAAGGAGATGTATGACATAAATAGGACAAAGGGAACTTTAGGAAAAGTGACTTTGAAAATTAAAGCATTATTTTATTATTTATTTGGATGAAAAGCTACTCAATGATGACCTTCCATGGCTAAGTGTGCTAAAGAAACAAGAACACAATTACTAATTCATCGGCCAATATATTCCTGAAAAGTCGAAAACTAAGTGATAATGGCTTTGTGAAATCTTTTAAGACATTAATTGGTGAAAGTATTGGAGTTAGTTGAATATATTTACCAAAATAACCCAGTCCCTTTCTAGAAAGTCCTGAAAGAAATGTGCCACAGACATGAGTAAAGCTAAATCAACAATAGTATTTATATCATTCGTCGGTGCAACTAACTCCCCATGAGGTAACTGTTTGATTCTCCAAGTTAAAAGCGCACCTGACCAGTTAGAAACGAAAACAAATAGGAATAGAGTTCCAATAAAAGGAACCCAAGGACCATATTCTTCTCCATTTTTAGTTTTACTCACGTCTTGAATGAAATCAAGAACATATCGGAAGAAATTGTCAGTGGGTCAGAATAGTCTGTGGATTATGAACGGCTCTACCGACTGAACCTAATACGATTGAACGTCAAAAAGCAAGTTGCCCAGAGTCATTTTCGACATACTCTCTTTATTCACTATATTTTTTAATATAAAACAACATCTGAAAAGATTTTATCCAAAATAATGATGAATATCTTTCCAAAATAAAAAAACAAGTCATTTCGATGTCTATGCACAAAGTTATAACCAAAACAAGTCGGTTTGACAGGGTAAAAACTTGTTTTTAGGAAAATTTTACTTCAATTTTTATTTTGACATTCAAATTGGCCAAATTTGTTTTTTACTATAATTTAAACTAAACTCATTAAACCATACATCAAAAGCATGCATGATTAAAAAGAGATGGTGAAAACCAGTTAGCTTGTTAGTGCACTCCAATCATGTCTCTCTAGAATTGTAGGAGTGAAGTGTTGAGTTGATATAATTTAAAGAAGACAAGAGGCAGGGCCAAATCAATAAAAGTACATATTTTTATCACGCTTTCATGTTTATCGGATTACACAAAGGGATTAGCAAATAAAAGTGCTAATACCAGGAACATAAATTGTTAAAGCTTCGATGAGTACCCTGTCTCAAGCAACAGAAATTAGGGGATTCATATTAAGCTCCTCATAACAAAAAAATGAAGAATGGTTAATAATATAATCAAATAAACAAATGAATTATTATATATTACTTAATTAGTGTGCTTAATGAATGTTATTTATATATTTATAATATTAATTAGTTGCATTACTTATTATTTCATAATCCATCAATAAAATCCATCCAACTAAACTAAGAGCTCCGAACCTAATTTGAGAAGGGATGATATTTGATATTATTGAATCATCAAAACTACTACAATATCTCATTTTTATTCCCTGCCAAAGTTTTTGTAAATCTAAATAATATCCAAACCCATTCTTTCAATTCTTCTCTCCTTCATCTTCTTTAAATGCATTCATAGGCTTCAGTTTGTATTCAATCCACATATACAGTCATAGACAGAAAAAAGAAGGGCTTATATCGTAATCTATACGGGGAAGGTGGAATCTATACCTATATAAAGTCACTAGTAATATAGGGAATGACATAATATACATGGGTAGTCTATATATAACTATTGAATATCAACTATCACATATACATGTCATTCTTCCATATAAACCATCATCATCTTATTTCTATTTAATGGGATGGCACCCTGGAATCATTCTTCTAAGCATACAGCGGATTTCACGTATAATATGTAGCTACGCTATCTAGCTCGACCCACGTAACCTACTTGATTTTACTTGCCTTTATCATTATCACACAAGGATTCAAACGAAGAGATTCATCAAAGCGAATCATCATATATCTAGATTTGATGATTTGATTTATTTAATTGCAATTAATTCTAATTTTGGTTAATTGTTGAATAGAATATAATAGAATGAATTGAAATAGTAGCGGTTTCATAGAACATAGTTCTTGTTGTTTTGTTGCACGACCCGAACGAGTCACAATTATTACCCCAATTATGAATCGTCGTAATTGACTGGGAAAATAAAGATGTATGACATGAATAGGACAAAAGGGGATCATAACAGAAATTCTGAATTTCTTCTTTTTTTTTACAATTCTGTAGTGTAATACAGAATATATCAAATATTAATATTGTACTTATATTTCTCTTGCTATTGTTTTCTTCCAACACTATATCATACATATCATAAATAAATACATTTATATTAATCATGTTCCATAAGCAGGTAAAGCTACAATATACAAAAGAAACAAGAACAACAATTACTAATTCATCGGCCAATATATTCCTGAAAAGTCAAAAACTAAGTGATAATGGTTTTGTGAAATCTTCTAACACATTAATTGGTAAAAGTATTGGAGTTGGTTGAATCTATTTACCGAAATAACCCAGTCCCTTTTTAGTAAGGCCTGCAAAGAAATGTGCCACTCGCATGGGTAAGCTAAAGCAACAGTTGTATTTATATCATTCGTAGGTGCAACTAACTCCCCATGAGGTAACTGTTTGATTCTTCAATGTAAAATTGCTCCTGACTAGTTAGAAATGAAAACAAATAGGAATAGAGTTCCAATAAAAGGAACCCAAGGACCATATTCTTCTCCATTTTGAGTTTTGCTCACGTCTTGAATGAAATTAAGAACATATCAGAAGACATTTTGGTTGTCGGTCAAAATAGTTTCTTTATTCTGAGCAGCTATAGCGGGTGAATCTAATAAGATACCAATTACGACCCAAAAAGTTGTAAGTACTTAGGCAAGCACTTGGAAACCTCCTATTTTCCAATAGAAATGTTGCCTACCTCCACACCGAATATCTTGCATAATCCTTTAGCTACAATTGTTATATATAGACTACCCATGTATTATTACATTCCCTATATTACTACTGACTTTATATAGGTATAGATTCCCAAATGGATTACGATATGAGCCCTTCCTTTTCTGTCTGTGACTGTATATGTGAATTGAATAGTAAGACAAGCCTATGAATGTGTTTAAAGAAGATAGAGAGAAGAATGTAAAGGTTTGGAGCAAAGAAATAGAAAAACTATATTATATGGATTTACAAAAAACTCTAATAGGGAATAAAAATGAGATATTGAAGTAGTTCTGATGATTCAGTAATATTAAATATCATCCCTTCTCAAAATAGTTTGGGAGTTCATAGTTTAGTTGGATGGATCTTAGTGATGGAATATGAAATACTAAGTAATGCAACTAATTAATATCATAATTATATAAATAACATTAATTAAACACACTAATTAAGTAATATATAATAATTCATTTGTTTATTTAATTATATCTATAGCCATTTCTTATTTTTTTTTTGTGAGGCGCTTAATATGAATCTCCTATTTTCTGTTGCATGAGTCATGGGCCAAGCCGTAGAAGGTATCGCAAGTCGACCAGAAGCAGAGGAGCAAATACGAGGTACTTTAATGCTTAATCTTGCTTTTATGGAAGCCTTAGCACTTTTATTTGCTAATCCGATTGTGTAATATGAGAAACATGAAAAATAAGTACTTTTATTGCTTTGGCCCAGCCTCTTTTCTTCTTTAAATTATATCAGCTCAACACTTCACTCCTGCAATCCCAGACAGACATGATTGGACTCGACTAACAAAACTTGTTTTGACTGCATCTTTCTAATCATGCATGCTTTTGATGTATGGTTTAATGTGTTTAGTTTAAATTACAACAAAGAAACAAATTTGAAAATTTTGAATGTCAAAATCAAAAGTAAAGTCAAATTTACCGTAAAACAAGATTTTTAGGTAGTCAAACCGACTTGTTTTGGTTATAACTTTGTTCTTATACTTCTAAATGACTTTTTTCTTCATGTTTGAAAGATATTCATCATTCTTTTGGACTAAAACCTTTATGATGTTGTTTTATATGCAAAATATAATGAAAATAGAGAGTACGTCGAAAACGACTATGGTCAACTTGTTTTTTGAAATATGACAATTGACACAAGACTACTAGGACAAAATTCGGGTGTTTACATATTGTATATCTTCGTGATCAAGCATGAGATGATGACAAAATAGTAAACACACCGATTTTGTAAAACGAATAAGATGAACACTGATATCAAATCCATTTCTAAAAAGTTGTTTTTGACGAAGATGAAAATGAAATTATGAATAAGCAGCTTAAAACATGTATGCAACATAACACAAGGGTCTCTCTATCATAATCAGTTTTTCAGCACTCTAATTGATTTCACAAATCATTGATCCTATGGTGGACCACCTCTAATCATTTCACAATCAATTTTAGTCTTATCCAAATTGCCTTTTGACTCCAGGATTGGCTGACCTTGGGCATTTTTAAGCCCATAGTGATGGGTCGACGTGGACCCTAAAGGTTGGCTTCAAATTTAGATTTCCGGTCCATTTTGGTTGACCTTGAATATCTCTTGGATGATCTAGAAATCCTAAGAGGATCCAATGATGTATGTATTATGATTCATATCAAGCGGATAAAGTGACTCGACGTCGATTCATCATTTTTAACATGATATATTACGCGGTTAATTCATCAATTATTTTAGTGCCCAAAATATATGATTAAATTATGCACTAGAGTAGAAAAAAAAATGGTTGAATCTAAATAATTCCTTCTTAAGTTCCATTTTTTAAGAGGGTACTACAAATGTTCTAGCATGTTCAATCAACACACTAAAATTCTCGCCGTGAGTCAGAATAGTTTGTGTATTATGAAGAGCTATATTGGTTGTACCTAATAAGATAGCAATTACAACCCTATAAGTTATAAGTACTTGGTCATGCTCTTGGAAACCCCCTATTTGCCAATAGAAATGTTACCTACTTTCGCACAGAATATTTTGCATAACCCTTTTGCGTGTTGAAAGAACATGGTAGAACATTCGTAGTACCGTCCGACAGAAATTGAAGCTATGAAGGAATTATTTTTATTCAACCATTTCTGTTTCTACTCTCCTACTTAATTTAATCATATATTCTGGGTACTAAATTAATTAAAGAATTAACGACGTAATATATCACACATCGTAAATTTTTTAATTTGTCACTTTGCGCCCTAAATCCTTGAATTTATCCATAATCCATGAAGGCGGAAAGAAACCAAAGTTTCATGTTCGGTTTTGAATTAAGGAAAGTAAAAATGATAAATCGACGGCGACTATAACCCTAGCCTTCCAAGTTCGGATGTGGGTTCAAGCCCGTTTACGTGCTCGATATAAATCATAATACCTAAAAATTGATTATGAGGTGGTCCACCCTAGGATCAATGATTTGTGAAATCAATTGCAATATCTAAAAACTGATTATGAGGCATCTTAGAGAGACCACCGAGTTAAGTTGAGTACATGCTTTAAGCTGCTTATTCATACTTTTACCTTCATCGTAGTCAAAAAGAACTTAGAAATGGATTTGATCTCATTGTTAATTTTATCCATTCTACAAAATTGGTGTCTACTTGTTGGTTATTAACGAAGCATCACATGCTGGATAACAAAGAACACCCCAATTGTGGCCTAGTAGTCTTGTGTTAATTCTCAAATTTCAAATTACATGTTGCCCAGAGTCATTTTTGACATAGTCTGCATTTTCACGATATTTTTTGCATATAAAACAACACCCTTAAAGTTTTTGTCCAAAAGAATGATGAATATCTTTCAAACATTAAAAAAACAAGTCATTTTGATGTCAAATCGAAAAGTTATAACCAAAACAAATTGGTTTTTACTTCCCAAGAAACTTTTTTTACGAAAATTTTACTTGAATTCTTATTTTGACTTTCAAATTGGATAAAATTGTTTTTTTACTATAATTTAAACCGAACACATTAAACCATACCTCAAAAAGATGCATGATATGGTCCAAACAAGTTAATTATTAGTACAGTCCAAGCATGCCTGTCTCGGATTGTAGGAGTGAAGTGTCGAGTTGATATAATAAAGAAGAAAAGAGGCAGGGCAAACGAAATAAAAGAAGTACGTATTTGTCACGTTTCTAGGATTGCACAAAGGGATTAGTAAATAAAAGCCAGACTAGCGATACCTTCTATGGCTTATGGTTATGCAATAAAGTACCTTATATTTAATCGTATGCTTCTGGTTGACAAGCGATACCTTCTACGGATTGGCCCGCAGTCGTACCTTGACGGACTCTGGGTCTAATAGAAGCAAGTAATATGGCCAATCCAGCAGCAATAACAGAAGCAACAGAACTTAAATAAACCAATAAATTATTATATATTAATAAATTAGTATACTTAATTAATGTTATTTGTATATTTATAGTATGAAGCCCTGCCTCTTTTCTGTGTTTCTTCCATACGATAAAGACGTAATATATCACACATCGTAAATTTTTTAATTTGTCACTTTGCTCCCTAAATCCTTGAATTTATTCATAATCCATAAGGCCGAAAGAAACCAAAGTTTCATGTTCGGTTTTGAATTAAGGAAATTAAAAATGATAAATCGACGGCGACTATAACCCTAGCCTTACAAGTTCGGATGTGGGTTCAAGCCCGTTTACGCACTCGATATGAATCATAATACCTAAAAATTGATTATGAGGTGGTCCACCCTAGGATCAATGATTTGTGAAATCAATTGCAATATCTAAAAACTGATTATGAGGCATCATAGAGAGACCACCGAGTTAAGTTGAGTACATGCTTTAAGCTGCTTATTCATACTTTTACCTTCATCGTAGTCAAAAGAACTTAGAAATGGATTTGATCTCATTGTTAATTTTATCCATTCTACAAAATCGGTGCCTACTTGTTGGTTATTAACGAAGCATCACATGCTGGATAACAAAGAGACTGTATGTAAACACCCCAATTGTGACCTAGTAGTCCCTTGTCAATGCTCAAATTTCAAATTACATGTTGCCCAGAGTCATTTTCGACATAGTCTGCATTTTCACGATATTTTTTGCATATAAAACAACATCCTTAAAGTTTTTGTCCAAAAGAATGATGAATATCTTTCAAACATTAAAAATACAAGTCATTTTGATGTCAAATCAAAAAGTGATAACCAAAACAAATTGTTTTGACTTCCCAAGAAACTTTTGTTATGAAAATTTTACTTGAATTCTTACTTTGACTTTCAAATTGGATAAAATTGTTTTTTTACTATAATTTAAACCAAACACATTAAACCATACCTCAAAAAGATGCATGATATGGTCCAAACAAGTTAATTATTAGTACAGTCCAAGCATGCCTGACTCGGATTGTAGGAGTGAAGTGTTGAGTTGATATAATTTAAAGAAGAAAAGAGGCAGGGCAAACGAAATAAAAGAAGTACGTATTCTTCACGTTTCTAGGATTGCACAAAGGGATTAGTAAATAAAAGCCAGACTAGCGATACCTTCTATGGCTTATGGTTGTGTAATAAAGTACCTTATATTTTATCGTATGCTTCTGGTTGACAAGCGATACCTTCTACGGATTGGCCCGCAGTCGTACCTTGACGGACTCTGGGTCCAATAGAAGCAAGTTATATGGCCAATCCAGCAACAATAACAGAAGCAACATAAGTTAAATAAACCAATAAATTATTATATATTACTAAATTAGTATACTTAATTAATGTTATTTGTATATTTATAGTATGAATTAGTTACATTACTTAGTATTTCATATTCCATCACTAAGATCCGTACAATTAAACTAAGAACTCCCAACCGAAATAGAAAAGTGATGATATTTGATATTACTGAATCATAAAGATTACTTCAATATCTCATTTTTATTCTCAAAATTTTGTAAATCCATATAATATAGTTCTTCTATTTCTTTTCTCCAAACCCATTCTTTCAATTCTTCTCTCCTTCATCTTATTTAAACGCATTCATAGGCGTTCCTTCATATTCAATCCACATATACAGTCACAGACAAAAAATAAATAGCTTATATCGTAATCCATATAGAGAAAGTGGAATCTATGTCCATATTACGTCGGTAGTAATATGGGGAATGAAATAATATACATGGGTAGTCCATATATAACTATTGAATGTCTACTATCACATATGCATGTGTTTCTTCCATAGTCTAAACCATCATCATCTTATTTCTTTTGAATCGGATCGCACCTTGGAATGATTCTTCAAAGCAAACACTGGAATTCACGTATAATATGCAGCTACGACTATCTAGCTTTACCCACGTAAACTACGTGATTTTCACTTGTCTTTATCATTATCTCACATCGATTCGAACGAAGAGATTCATCAAAGCAAACTATCCTATATCATGTAATATGTGAGTCATCCCACGTATAAAGCAACGGTTTCGCATAACATAGTTCTTGTTGTTTCGTCACACGTGCCATTGAAGGTATCGCGATTCAACTAGAAGAAAACGGTAAAATACGAGGGTTATTTTATTGCTTATTCAGGCTTTTATGGAAGCTTTAACCATTTACGGTCTGGTCGTGGCATTATCAATTTTATTTGCTAATCCCTTTGTGTCATACTAGAAACATGAAAAATACATACTTCTTTTATTGCTTTGACCTTGCATCTTCTCTTCTTTAAATTATATCAACTCAACAGTTTACTCCTAAAATCCTAGACATGATTGGACTGCACTAACAAGTTAACTTGTTTTCACCATATCTTTCTAATCATCCATCATTTTGAGGTGTGGTTTAATGCATTGAGTTTAAATTATATTAAAAAACACATATGGCCAATTTGAATGTCAAAATCAGAATTTAATTAAAATTTTCCTAAAATCATATTTTTTGGGTAGTCAAAAAGATAGGAGTGACCCATAACATGGTACGAAATGACAATTTTTTTCATGTTTGAAAGATAAGACTCTAGTTTCATGATTCTTTTTGACAAAACCCTTTAGGATGTTGTTTTATATGCAAAACATATAGCGAATCTAGAAAATGTGTCGAAAGTGACTGTGGGCAACTTGTTTTATCTAATATGACCACAAGACTATGCCAAAATTAAGATGTTTTACATATTGTATTTCTTTGTTTTCAAGCATGTGAAGCTCTCTCAATTGCAAAAAAATAGACAGACTGATTTTGTAGATTGGATAAGATTAACATTGAGATCAAATCCATTTCTAAAAAGTTCTTTTTGACAAAGATGAAGATGAAAGTGTGAATAAGTAGCTTAAAGCACGTACGCAACATAACACAATAGTCTCTCTATAATGCCTCATAATAAGTTTTAGATACTATAATTGATTTCACAAATCATTGATCCATGGGTAACCTCTAATGCTCGGCCATCCAAATTGCCTTTTGACTCTAATACGAACAGATCTTGTGCATTTTTTAGCCCCTAGTGATGGGTCGACCTAGACCCTAAAGGTTGATTTCAAATTTACATTTGTTGTCCATATTGGTTGACCTTGAATATCTCTTGGATGATCCAGAAATTATAGGAGGATCCAATGATGTATGTATTATGATTCATATAGAGCAGATAAAGGGACTAGAACCCACATCTTAACTTTGAAAGCTTGGGTGATAGTCGACATCGATTCATCATTTTTAACATCCTTAACTCAAAATGGAACAAGAAACTTTGGTTTCATTCAGCTCCTTTATGGAATATGGATAAATTCAAGGATTTAGTGCGCAAAGTGACATAAACGAAAAAGATTACGATGTGTGATATATTACATGTTTAATTCATTATTTAATTTAGGACCCCAAATATACGATTAAGTTAGTTTGTAGAGTAGAAAAAGCAATGGTTGATCAAAGTAATTCCTTCTTAAGTTTCATTTCTGTAAGAGGGTACTACGAATGTTCTACCATCTATGATCAACACACTAAAGGGTTATGTGAAATATTATGTGTGGAAGTAGGTAACATTTCTATTGGCAAATAGGAGGTTTCCAAGTGCATGCCCAAGTACTTATAACTTCTTGGGTAGTAATTGCTATCATATTAGATTCGCCCTCTATAGCCGTTAAGAATACACAAACTATTTTGACGTAGGCAAAACTCAAAATGGAGAAGAATAAGGTAATTGGGTTCTTTTATTTGAACTCCATTCCTATTTGTCTTTGTTTCTAACTGGTTAGGTGTGCTTTTACCTTTGAGAATCATACAGTTATCTCATGAGAGTTGCACCTACGAATGACATAAATACTACTGTTGGTTTAGCTTTACTCATGTCAGTGGGTTATTTCGGTAAATGTAATCAACCGACTCCAATACTTTTCCTAAGATCCCCTTTGTCCAATTCATGTCATAAATCTCCTTTATTTTCTGAGTCAATTGCGATGATTCATAATTGTGGCAATAATTGTTATTCTGTTGGGGCATGCGACAAAACAATTGGAACTATGTTTTGAGAAACCACTGCTATTTCATTCCATTCTATTCAACAATTAACCAAATTTGGAATTAATTGCAATTGAATCAATCAATCATTAAATCTTAATATGTGATGATTGACTATGATGAATCTCTTTGTCTAGATCCTTGTCAGATAATGATAAAGACTAGTAAAAATCAAGTAGGTACGTGGGTCGAGCTAGATAGCATAGCTACAATTGTTATATATGGACTACCCATGTATTATTACATTCCCTATATTACTACCGACTTTATATAGGTATAGATTCCACTTTCTCTAAATGGATTACGATATGAGCCCTTCCTTTTCTGTCTGTGACTGTATATGTGAATTGAATTGTAAGACAAGCCTATGAATTCCTTTAAAGAAGATGGAGAGAAGAACGCAAAGGTTTAGAGCAAAGAAATAGAAAAATCATATTATATGGATTTACAAAAAACTCGAATAGGGAATAAAAACGAGATATTGAAGTAGTTCTGATGATTCAGTAATATCAAATATCATCCCTTCTCAAATTAGGTTGGGAGTTCATAGTTTAGTTGGATGGATCTTAGTGATGGAATATGAAATACTAAGTAATGCAACTAATTAATATCTTAATTATATAAATAACATTAATTAACCAGACTAATTAAGTAATATATAATAATTCATTTGTTTATTTAATTATATAATTAGGCATTTCTTAATTTTTTTGTTGTGAGGAGCTTAATATGAATCTCCTATTTTCTGTTGCATGAGTCAGGGTACTCCTACGGGCCAAGCCGTAGAAGGTATCGCAAGTCGACCAGAAGCAGAGGAGAAAATACGAGGTACTTTATTGCTTAATCTTGCTTTTATGGAAGCTTTAACACTTTACGGCATGGTCGTAGCATTAGCACTTTTATTTGCTAATCCGATTGTGTAATCCGAGAAACATGAAAAATAGGTACTTTTATTGCTTTCGCCCAGCCTCTTTTCTTCTTTAAATTATATCAGCTCAACACTTCACTCCTACAGTCCCAGACGGACATGATTGGACTCGACTAACAAAACTTGTTTTGACTGCATCTTTCTAATCATGCATGCTTTTGATGTATGGTTTAATGCGTTTAGTTTAAATTACAGCAAAGAAACAAATTTGAAAATTTTGAATGTCAAAATCAAAAGTAAAGTCAAATTTACCGTAAAACAAGTTTTTTTGGTAGTCAAACCGACTTGTTTTGGTTATAACTTTGTTCTTAGACATCTAAATGACTTTTTTTTTCTTGTTTGAAAGATATTCATCATTCTTTTGGAGTAAAACCTTTAGGATGTTGTTTTATATGCAAAATATAATGAAAATAGAGAGTACGTTGAAAACGACTATGGTCAACTTGTTTTTTGAAATATGACAATTGACACAAGACTACTAGGACAAAATTTGGGTGTTTACACTCTTCTTGATCAAGCATGAGATGATGACAAAATAGTAAACACACCGATTTTGTAAAACGAATAAGATGAACACTGATTTCAAATCCATTTCTAAAAAGTTGTTTTTGACGAAGATGAAAATGAAATTATAAATAAGCAGCTTAAAACATGTATGCAACATAACACAAGGGTCTCTCTATCATAATCAGATTTTCAACACTCTAATTGATTTCACAAATCATTGATCCTATGGTGGACCACCTCTAATCATTTCACAATCAATTTTAATCTTATCCAAATTGCCTTTTGACTCCAGGACCGGCTGACCTTGGGCATTTTTTAAGCCCATAGTGAGGGTCGATGTGGACCCTAAAGGTTGGTTTCAAATTTAGATTTCTGGTATTTTGGTTGACCTTGAATATCTGTTGGATGATCTAGAAATCCAAAGAGGATCCAATGATGTATGTATTATGATTCATATCAAGCGGATAAAGTGACTCGACGTCGATTCATCATTTTTAACATGATATATTACGCGGTTAATTCATCAATTATTTTAGTACCCAAAATATATGATTAAATTATGCACTAGAGTAGAAAAAGAAATGGTTGAATCTAAATAATTCCTTAAGTTCAATTTTTTAAGAGGGTACTACGAATGTTCTAGCATGTTCAATCAACACACTAAAATTCTCGCCGTGAGTCAGAATAGTATGTGTATTCTGAAGAGCTATATTGGCTGAACCTAATAAGATAGCAATTACAACCCAATAAGTTATAAGTACTTGGTCATTCTCTTGGAAACCCCCTATTTGCCAATAGAAATGTAACCTACTTTCGCACCGAATATTTTGCATAACCCTTTTGCGTGTTGAGCGAACACGGTAGAACATTCGTAGTACCGTCCGACAGAAATTGAAGCTATGAAGGAATTATTTTATTCAACCATTTTTGTTTCTACTCTCCTACTTAATTTAATCATATATTCTGGGTACTAAATTAATTAAAGAATTAAAGACGTAATATATCACACATCGTAAATTTTTTAATTTGTCACTTTGCTCCCTAAATCCTTGAATTTATTCATAATCCATAAGGCCGAAAGAAACCAAAGTTTCATGTTCGGTTTTGAATTAAGGAAATTAAAAATGATAAATCGACGGCGACTATAACCCTAGCCTTACAAGTTCGGATGTGGGTTCAAGCCCGTTTACGCACTCGATATGAATCATAATACCTAAAAATTGATTATGAGGTGGTCCACCCTAGGATCAATGATTTGTGAAATCAATTGCAATATCTAAAAACTGATTATGAGGCATCATAGAGAGACCACCGAGTTAAGTTGAGTACATGCTTTAAGCTGCTTATTCATACTTTTACCTTCATCGTAGTCAAAAGAACTTAGAAATGGATTTGATCTCATTGTTAATTTTATCCATTCTACAAAATCGGTGCCTACTTGTTGGTTATTAACGAAGCATCACATGCTGGATAACAAAGAGACTGTATGTAAACACCCCAATTGTGACCTAGTAGTCCCTTGTCAATGCTCAAATTTCAAATTACATGTTGCCCAGAGTCATTTTCGACATAGTCTGCATTTTCACGATATTTTTTGCATATAAAACAACATCCTTAAAGTTTTTGTCCAAAAGAATGATGAATATCTTTCAAACATTAAAAATACAAGTCATTTTGATGTCAAATCAAAAAGTGATAACCAAAACAAATTGTTTTGACTTCCCAAGAAACTTTTGTTATGAAAATTTTACTTGAATTCTTACTTTGACTTTCAAATTGGATAAAATTTTTTTTTTTCTATAATTTAAACCAAACACATTAAACCATACCTCAAAAAGATGCATGATATGGTCCAAACAAGTTAATTATTAGTACAGTCCAAGCATGCCTGACTCGGATTGTAGGAGTGAAGTGTTGAGTTGATATAATTTAAAGAAGAAAAGAGGCAGGGCAAACGAAATAAAAGAAGTACGTATTCTTCACGTTTCTAGGATTGCACAAAGGGATTAGTAAATAAAAGCCAGACTAGCGATACCTTCTATGGCTTATGGTTGTGCAATAAAGTACCTTATATTTTATCATATGCTTCTGGTTGACAAGCGATACCTTCTACGGATTGGCCCGCAGTCGTACCTTGACGGACTCTGGGTCCAATAGAAGCAAGTTATATGGCCAATCCAGCAACAATAACAGAAGCAACATAAGTTAAATAAACCAATAAATTATTATATATTACTAAATTAGTATACTTAATTAATGTTATTTGTATATTTATAGTATGAATTAGTTACATTACTTAGTATTTCATATTCCATCACTAAGATCCGTACAATTAAACTAAGAACTCCCAACCGAAATAGAAAAGTGATGATATTTGATATTACTGAATCATAAAGATTACTTCAATATCTCATTTTTATTCTCAAAATTTTGTAAATCCATATAATATAGTTCTTCTATTTCTTTTCTCCAAACCCATTCTTTCAATTCTTCTCTCCTTCATCTTATTTAAACGCATTCATAGGCGTGCCTTCATATTCAATCCACATATACAGTCACAGACAAAAAATAAATAGCTTATATCGTAATCCATATAGAGAAAGTGGAATCTATGTCCATATTACGTCGGTAGTAATATGGGGAATGAAATAATATACATGGGTAGTCCATATATAACTATTGAATGTCTACTATCACATATGCATGTGTTTCTTCCATAGTCTAAACCATCATCATCTTATTTCTTTTGAATCGGATCGCACCTTGGAATGATTCTTCAAAGCAAACACTGGAATTCACGTATAATATGCAGCTACGACTATCTAGCTTTACCCACGTAAACTACGTGATTTTCACTTGTCTTTATCATTATCTCACATCGATTCGAACGAAGAGATTCATCAAAGCAAACTATCCTATATCATGTAATATGTGAGTCATCCCACGTATAAAGCAACGGTTTCGCATAACATAGTTCTTGTTGTTTCGTCACACGTGCCATTGAAGGTATCGCGATTCAACTAGAAGAAAACGGTAAAATACGAGGGTTATTTTATTGCTTATTCAGGCTTTTATGGAAGCTTTAACCATTTACGGTCTGGTCGTGGCATTATCAATTTTATTTGCTAATCCCTTTGTGTCATACTAGAAACATGAAAAATACATACTTCTTTTATTGCTTTGACCTTGCATCTTCTCTTCTTTAAATTATATCAACTCAACAGTTTACTCCTAAAATCCTAGACATGATTGGACTGCACTAACAAGTTAACTTGTTTTCACCATATCTTTCTAATCATCCATCATTTTGAGGTGTGGTTTAATGCATTGAGTTTAAATTATATTAAAAAACACATATGGCCAATTTGAATGTCAAAATCAGAATTTAATTAAAATTTTCCTAAAATCATATTTTTTGGGTAGTCAAAAAGATAGGAGTGACCCATAACATGGTACGAAATGACAATTTTTTTCATGTTTGAAAGATAAGACTCTAGTTTCATGATTCTTTTTGACAAAACCCTTTAGGATGTTGTTTTATATGCAAAACATATAGCGAATCTAGAAAATGTGTCGAAAGTGACTGTGGGCAACTTGTTTTATCTAATATGACCACAAGACTATGCCAAAATTAAGATGTTTTACATATTGTATTTCTTTGTTTTCAAGCATGTGAAGCTCTCTCAATTGCAAAAAAATAGACAGACTGATTTTGTAGATTGGATAAGATTAACATTGAGATCAAATCCATTTCTAAAAAGTTCTTTTTGACAAAGATGAAGATGAAAGTGTGAATAAGTAGCTTAAAGCACGTACGCAACATAACACAATAGTCTCTCTATAATGCCTCATAATAAGTTTTAGATACTATAATTGATTTCACAAATCATTGATCCATGGGTAACCTCTAATGCTCGGCCATCCAAATTGCCTTTTGACTCTAATACGAACAGATCTTGTGCATTTTTTAGCCCCTAGTGATGGGTCGACCTAGACCCTAAAGGTTGATTTCAAATTTACATTTGTTGTCCATATTGGTTGACCTTGAATATCTCTTGGATGATCCAGAAATTATAGGAGGATCCAATGATGTATGTATTATGATTCATATAGAGCAGATAAAGGGACTAGAACCCACATCTTAACTTTGAAAGCTTGGGTGATAGTCGACATCGATTCATCATTTTTAACATCCTTAACTCAAAATGGAACAAGAAACTTTGGTTTCATTCAGCTCCTTTATGGAATATGGATAAATTCAAGGATTTAGTGCGCAAAGTGACATAAACGAAAAAGATTACGATGTGTGATATATTACATGTTTAATTCATTATTTAATTTAGGACCCCAAATATACGATTAAGTTAGTTTGTAGAGTAGAAAAAGCAATGGTTGATCAAAGTAATTCCTTCTTAAGTTTCATTTCTGTAAGAGGGTACTACGAATGTTCTACCATCTTTGATCAACACACTAAAGGGTTATGCGAAATATTATGTGTGGAAGTAGGTAACATTTCTATTGGCAAATAGGAGGTTTCCAAGTGCATGCCCAAGTACTTATAACTTCTTGGGTAGTAATTGCTATCATATTAGATTCGCCCTCTATAGCCGTTAAGAATACACAAACTATTTTGACGTAGGCAAAACTCAAAACGGAGAAGAATAAGGTAATTGGGTTCTTTTATTTGAACTCCATTCCTATTTGTCTTTGTTTCTAACTGGTTAGGTGTGCTTTTACCTTTGAGAATCATACAGTTATCTCATGAGAGTTGCACCTACGAATGACATAAATACTACTGTTGGTTTAGCTTTACTCATGTCAGTGGGTTATTTCGGTAAATGTAATCAACCGACTCTAATACTTTTACCAATTAAGGTCTTAGAAGATTGCACAAAACCTTTATCACGTAATTTTTTAATTTTTACGAATATTTTGTCCGGTGAATTAGTAATTCTTGTTCTTGTTTCTTTAGTACAATTAGTAGCCATGGAAGGGCATCATTGACTAGCTTTTCATCCAAATAAATAATAAAACAATGCTTTAATTTTCAGAATCGCTTTTCCTAAGATCCCCTTTGTCCAATTCATGTCATAAATCTCCTTTATTTTCTGAGTCAATTGCGATGATTCATAATTGTGGCAATAATTGTTATTCTGTTGGGGCATGCGACAAAACAATTGTAACTATGTTTTGAGAAACCACTGCTATTTCATTCCATTCTATTCAACAATTAACCAAATTTGGAATTAATTGCGATTGAATCAATCAATCATTAAATCTTGATATGTGATGATTGACTATGATGAATCTCTTCGTCTGGATCCTTGTCAGATAATGATAAAGACTAGTAAAAATCAAGTAGGTACGTGGGTCGAGCTAGATAGCATAGCTACAATTGTTATATATGGACTACCCATGTATTATTACATTCCCTATATTACTACCGACTTTATATAGGTATAGATTCCACTTTCTCTAAATGGATTATGATATGAGCCCTTCCTTTTCTGTCTGTGACTGTATATGTGAATTGAATAGTAAGACAAGCCTATGAATGCATTTAAAGAAGATGGAGAGAAGAACGTAAAGATTTGGAGCAAAGAAATAGAAAAACTATATTATATGGATTTACAAAAAACTCGAATAGGGAATAAAAACGAGATATTGAAGTAGTTCTGATGATTCAGTAATATCAAATATCATCCCTTCTCAAATTAGGTTGGGAGTTCATAGTTTAGTTGGATGGATCTTAGTGATGGAATATGAACTACTAAGTAATGCAACTAATTAATATCATAATTACATAAATAACATTAATTAAACAGACTAATTAAGTAATATATAATAATTCATTTGTTTATTTAATTATATCATTAGCCATTTCTTAATTTTTTTGTTGTGAGGAGCTTAATATGAATCTCCTATTTTCTGTTGCATGAGTCAGGGTACTCCTACGGGCCAAGCCGTAGAAGGTATCGCAAGTCGACCAGAAGCAGAGGAGAAAATACGAGGTACTTTATTGCTTAATCTTGCTTTTATGGAAGCTTTAACACTTTACGACATGGTCGTAGCATTAGCACTTTTATTTGGTAATCCGATTGTGTAATCCGAGAAACATGAAAAATAGGTACTTTTATTGCTTTGGCCCAGCCTCTTTTCTTCTTTAAATTATATCAGCTCAACACTTCACTCCTACAATCCCAGACGGACATGATTGGACTCGACTAACAAAACTTGTTTTGACTACATCTTTCTAATCATGCATGCTTTTGATGTATGGTTTAATGCGTTTAGTTTAAATTACAGCAAAGAAACAAATTTGGAAATTTTGAATGTCAAAATCAAAAGTAAAGTCAAATTTACCGTAAAACAAGTTTTTTAGGTAGTCAAACCGACTTGTTTTGGTTATATAACTTTGTTCTTAGACATCTAAATGACTTTTTTTTCATGTTTGAAAGATATTCATCATTCTTTCGGAGTAAAACCTTTAGGATGTTGTTTTATATGCAAAATATAATGAAAATAGAGAGTACGTTGAAAACGACTATGGTCAACTTGTTTTTTGAAATATGACAATTGACACAAGACTACTATGACAAAATTCGGGTGTTTACACTCTTCTTGATCAAGCATGAGATGATGACAAAATAGTAAACACACCGATTTTGTAGAACGGATAAGATCAACATTGAGATCAAATCCATTTCTAAAAAGTTGTTTTTGACGAAGATGAAGATAAAAGTATGAATAAGCAGCTTTAAAGCATGTATGCAACTTAACACGAGGGTCTCTCTATCATAATCAGTTTTTTTAAACACTCTAATTGATTTCACAAATCATTGATCTTATGGTGGACCACCTCTAATCATTTCACAATCAATTTTAGTCTTATCCAAATTTCCTTTTGACTCCAGGACCGGCTGACCTTGGGCATTTTTAAGCCCATAGTGATGGGTCGACGTGGACCCTAAAGGTTGGCTTCAAATTTAGATTTCCGGTCCATTTTGGTTGACCTTGAATATCTCTTGGATGATCTAGAAATCCTAAGAGGATCAAATGATGTATGTATTATGATTCATATCAAGCGGATAAAGTGACTCGACGTCGATTCATCATTTTTAACATGATATATTACGCGGTTAATTCATCAATTATTTTAGTGCCCAAAATATATGATTAAATTATGCACTAGAGTAGAAAAAAAAATGGTTGAATCTAAATAATTCCTTCTTAAGTTCCATTTTTAAGAGGGTACTACGAATGTTCTAGCATGTTCGATCAACACACTGAAGGGTTGTGCGAGATATTTGGTGTGTAGGTGGTTTCCAAGTGCATGCCTAAGTACTTATAACTTCTACGGTCGTAATTCCGGTATAGCCGTTGGGACAAACTATTCTTACCCACCGACAGAGTTTGTTCTGATATGTTCTTTATTTCGTTCAAACAGTTACCTCATGGAGTGTTAATTGCAGCTATGAATGATATAAATACGATCGTTGCTTTAGCTTTAGTCATGTGAGTGACACATTTGTATGCATGCCTTACTAAAAAGCGCACCTGACCAGTTAGAAACGAAAACAAATAGGAATAGAGTTCCAATAAAAGGAACCCAAGGACCATATTCTTCTCCATTTTTAGTTTTACTCAGGTCTTGAATGAAATCAAGAACATATCGGAAGAAATTGTTTGTGGGTCAGAATAGTCTGTGGATCAACGGCTATACCGACTGAACCTAATAAGATTGCAATTACGACCCGAGAAGTTATAAGTACTTGGGCATGCGCTTGGAAACCTCCACACTGAATATCTCGCATAATCCTTTATTGTGTATTGACCGAACATGGTTGAACATTCGTAGTACCCTCTGACAAAAATGGAACTTAAGAAGGAATTATTTTGATTCAACCATTTCTTTTTCTACTACATAATATAATCATATATTTTGGGTAGTAAAATAATTAATGAATTAACCTCATAATATAACACACATTATAAATTTTTTCGATTAGGTCATTTCATGCCTTAAATCCAGGAAGTTATCCATATTCCATAAACGAGCCGAATGAAACCAAAGTTTCATGTTCGGTTTTGAATTATAGACGTTAAAAATGATGAATCGACGTCGATTATAGCCCTAGCCTTCAAAGCTAACGATGCGGGTTCGAGTCCCTTTATCCGCTCGATATGAATCATAATACATACATCATTGGATCCTCTTAGGATTTCTCGATCATCCAAGAGATATTCAAGGTCAACCAAAATGGACCGGAAATCTAAATTTGAAGCCAACCTTTAGGGTTCACGTCGACCCCTCACTATGGGCTTAAAAATGCCCAAGGTCAGCCGGTCCTGGAGTCAAAAGGCAATTTGGATAAGAGTAAAATTGATTGTGAAATGATTAGAGGTGGTCCACCATAGGATCAATGATTTGTGAAATCAATTAGAGTGTTTTATAAAACTGATTATGATAAAGAGACCCTCATGTTAAGTTGCATACATGCTTAAAGTTGCTTATTCATACTTTTATCTTCATCTTCGTCAAAAACAACTTTTTAGAAATGGATTTGATCTCAATGTTGATCTTATCCGTTCTACAAAATCAGTGTGTTTACTATTTTGTCATCATCTCATGCTTGATCACGAAGAGTGTAAACACTCGAATTTTGTCCTAGTAGTCTTGTGTCAATTGTCATATTTCAAAAAACAAGTTGACCATAGTCGTTTTCGACGTACTCTCTATTTTCATTATATTTTGCATATAAAACAACATCCTAAAGGTTTATATGCAAAATCCAAGAGATATTCTTTAAATTATATCAACTCAACAGTTTACTCCTAAAATCCTAGACATGATTGGACTGCACTAACAAGTTAACTTGTTTTCACCATATCTTTATAATCATCCATCATTTTGAGGTGTGGTTTAATGCATTGAGTTTAAATTATATTAAAAAACAAATTTGGCCAATTTGAATGTCAAAATCAGAATTTAATTAAAATTTTCCGAAAATCAGATTTTTTGGGTAGTCAAAAAGATAGGTGTGGCCCATAACATGGTACGAAATGACAAATTTTTTTCATGTTTGAAAGATAAGACTCTAGTTTCATGATTCTTTTTGACAAAACCCTTTAGGATGTTGTTTTATATGCAAAACATATAGCGAATCTAGAAAATGTGTCGAAAGTGACTGTGGGCAACTTGTTTTATCTAATATGACCACAAGACTATGCCAAAATTAAGATGTTTTACATATTGTATTTCTTTGTTTTCAAGCATGTGAAGCTCTCTCAATTGCAAAAAAATAGACAGACTGATTTTGTAGATTGGATAAGATTAACATTGAGATCAAATCCATTTCTAAAAAGTTCTTTTTGACAAAGATGAAGATGAAAGTGTGAATAAGTAGCTTAAAGCACGTACGCAACATAACACAATAGTCTCTCTATAATGCCTCATAATAAGTTTTAGATACTATAATTGATTTCACAAATCATTGATCCATGGGTAACCTCTAATGCTCGGCCATCCAAATTGCCTTTTGACTCTAATACGAACAGATCTTGTGCATTTTTTAGCCCCTAGTGATGGGTCGACCTAGACCCTAAAGGTTGATTTCAAATTTACATTTGTTGTCCATATTGGTTGACCTTGAATATCTCTTGGATGATCCAGAAATAATAGGAGGATCCAATGATGTATGTATTATGATTCATATAGAGCAGATAAAGGGACTAGAACCCACATCTTAACTTTGAAAGTTTGGGTGATAGTCGACATCGATTCATCATTTTTAACATCCTTAACTCAAAATGGAACAAGAAACTTTGGTTTCATTCAGCTCCTTTATGGAATATGGATAAATTCAAGGATTTAGTGCGCAAAGTGACATAAACGAAAAAGATTACGATGTGTGATATATTACATGTTTAATTCATTATTTAATTTAGGACCCCAAATATACGATTAAGTTAGTTTGTAGAGTAGAAAAAGCAATGGTTGATCAAAGTAATTCCTTCTTAAGTTTCATTTCTGTAAGAGGGTACTACGAATGTTCTACCATCTTTGATCAACACACTAAAGGGTTATGCGAAATATTATGTGTGGAAGTAGGTAACATTTCTATTGGCAAATAGGAGGTTTCCAAGTGCATGCCCAAGTACTTATAACTTCTTGGGTAGTAATTGCTATCATATTAGATTCGCCCTCTATAGCCGTTAAGAATACACAAACTATTTTGACGTAGGCAAAACTCAAAACGGAGAAGAATAAGGTAATTGGGTTCTTTTATTTGAACTCCATTCCTATTTGTCTTTGTTTCTAACTGGTTAGGTGTGCTTTTACCTTTGAGAATCATACAGTTATCTCATGAGAGTTGCACCTACGAATGACATAAATACTACTGTTGGTTTAGCTTTACTCATGTCAGTGGGTTATTTCGGTAAATGTAATCAACCGACTCTAATACTTTTACCAATTAAGGTCTTAGAAGATTGCACAAAACCTTTATCACGTAATTTTTTAATTTTTACGAATATTTTGTCCGGTGAATTAGTAATTCTTGTTCTTGTTTCTTTAGTACAATTAGTAGCCATGGAAGGGCATCATTGACTAGCTTTTCATCCAAATAAATAATAAAACAATGCTTTAATTTTCAGAATCGCTTTTCCTAAGATCCCCTTTGTCCAATTCATGTCATAAATCTCCTTTATTTTCTGAGTCAATTGCGATGATTCATAATTGTGGCAATAATTGTTATTCTGTTGGGGCATGCGACAAAACAATTGTAACTATGTTTTGAGAAACCACTGCTATTTCATTCCATTCTATTCAACAATTAACCAAATTTGGAATTAATTGCGATTGAATCAATCAATCATTAAATCTTGATATGTGATGATTGACTATGATGAATCTCTTCGTCTGGATCCTTGTCAGATAATGATAAAGACTAGTAAAAATCAAGTAGGTACGTGGGTCGAGCTAGATAGCATAGCTACAATTGTTATATATGGACTACCCATGTATTATTACATTCCCTATATTACTACCGACTTTATATAGGTATAGATTCCACTTTCTCTAAATGGATTATGATATGAGCCCTTCCTTTTCTGTCTGTGACTGTATATGTGAATTGAATAGTAAGACAAGCCTATGAATGCATTTAAAGAAGATGGAGAGAAGAACGTAAAGATTTGGAGCAAAGAAATAGAAAAACTATATTATATGGATTTACAAAAAACTCGAATAGGGAATAAAAACGAGATATTGAAGTAGTTCTGATGATTCAGTAATATCAAATATCATCCCTTCTCAAATTAGGTTGGGAGTTCATAGTTTAGTTGGATGGATCTTAGTGATGGAATATGAACTACTAAGTAATGCAACTAATTAATATCATAATTACATAAATAACATTAATTAAACAGACTAATTAAGTAATATATAATAATTCATTTGTTTATTTAATTATATCATTAGCCATTTCTTAATTTTTTTGTTGTGAGGAGCTTAATATGAATCTCCTATTTTCTGTTGCATGAGTCAGGGTACTCCTACGGGCCAAGCCGTAGAAGGTATCGCAAGTCGACCAGAAGCAGAGGAGAAAATACGAGGTACTTTATTGCTTAATCTTGCTTTTATGGAAGCTTTAACACTTTACGACATGGTCGTAGCATTAGCACTTTTATTTGGTAATCCGATTGTGTAATCCGAGAAACATGAAAAATAGGTACTTTTATTGCTTTGGCCCAGCCTCTTTTCTTCTTTAAATTATATCAGCTCAACACTTCACTCCTACAATCCCAGACGGACATGATTGGACTCGACTAACAAAACTTGTTTTGACTACATCTTTCTAATCATGCATGCTTTTGATGTATGGTTTAATGCGTTTAGTTTAAATTACAGCAAAGAAACAAATTTGGAAATTTTGAATGTCAAAATCAAAAGTAAAGTCAAATTTACCGTAAAACAAGTTTTTTAGGTAGTCAAACCGACTTGTTTTGGTTATATAACTTTGTTCTTAGACATCTAAATGACTTTTTTTTCATGTTTGAAAGATATTCATCATTCTTTCGGAGTAAAACCTTTAGGATGTTGTTTTATATGCAAAATATAATGAAAATAGAGAGTACGTTGAAAACGACTATGGTCAACTTGTTTTTTGAAATATGACAATTGACACAAGACTACTATGACAAAATTCGGGTGTTTACACTCTTCTTGATCAAGCATGAGATGATGACAAAATAGTAAACACACCGATTTTGTAGAACGGATAAGATCAACATTGAGATCAAATCCATTTCTAAAAAGTTGTTTTTGACGAAGATGAAGATAAAAGTATGAATAAGCAGCTTTAAAGCATGTATGCAACTTAACACGAGGGTCTCTCTATCATAATCAGTTTTTTTAAACACTCTAATTGATTTCACAAATCATTGATCTTATGGTGGACCACCTCTAATCATTTCACAATCAATTTTAGTCTTATCCAAATTTCCTTTTGACTCCAGGACCGGCTGACCTTGGGCATTTTTAAGCCCATAGTGATGGGTCGACGTGGACCCTAAAGGTTGGCTTCAAATTTAGATTTCCGGTCCATTTTGGTTGACCTTGAATATCTCTTGGATGATCTAGAAATCCTAAGAGGATCAAATGATGTATGTATTATGATTCATATCAAGCGGATAAAGTGACTCGACGTCGATTCATCATTTTTAACATGATATATTACGCGGTTAATTCATCAATTATTTTAGTGCCCAAAATATATGATTAAATTATGCACTAGAGTAGAAAAAAAAATGGTTGAATCTAAATAATTCCTTCTTAAGTTCCATTTTTAAGAGGGTACTACGAATGTTCTAGCATGTTCGATCAACACACTGAAGGGTTGTGCGAGATATTTGGTGTGTAGGTGGTTTCCAAGTGCATGCCTAAGTACTTATAACTTCTACGGTCGTAATTCCGGTATAGCCGTTGGGACAAACTATTCTTACCCACCGACAGAGTTTGTTCTGATATGTTCTTTATTTCGTTCAAACAGTTACCTCATGGAGTGTTAATTGCAGCTATGAATGATATAAATACGATCGTTGCTTTAGCTTTAGTCATGTGAGTGACACATTTGTATGCATGCCTTACTAAAAAGCGCACCTGACCAGTTAGAAACGAAAACAAATAGGAATAGAGTTCCAATAAAAGGAACCCAAGGACCATATTCTTCTCCATTTTTAGTTTTACTCAGGTCTTGAATGAAATCAAGAACATATCGGAAGAAATTGTTTGTGGGTCAGAATAGTCTGTGGATCAACGGCTATACCGACTGAACCTAATAAGATTGCAATTACGACCCGAGAAGTTATAAGTACTTGGGCATGCGCTTGGAAACCTCCACACTGAATATCTCGCATAATCCTTTATTGTGTATTGACCGAACATGGTTGAACATTCGTAGTACCCTCTGACAAAAATGGAACTTAAGAAGGAATTATTTTGATTCAACCATTTCTTTTTCTACTACATAATATAATCATATATTTTGGGTAGTAAAATAATTAATGAATTAACCTCATAATATAACACACATTATAAATTTTTTCGATTAGGTCATTTCATGCCTTAAATCCAGGAAGTTATCCATATTCCATAAACGAGCCGAATGAAACCAAAGTTTCATGTTCGGTTTTGAATTATAGACGTTAAAAATGATGAATCGACGTCGATTATAGCCCTAGCCTTCAAAGCTAACGATGCGGGTTCGAGTCCCTTTATCCGCTCGATATGAATCATAATACATACATCATTGGATCCTCTTAGGATTTCTCGATCATCCAAGAGATATTCAAGGTCAACCAAAATGGACCGGAAATCTAAATTTGAAGCCAACCTTTAGGGTTCACGTCGACCCCTCACTATGGGCTTAAAAATGCCCAAGGTCAGCCGGTCCTGGAGTCAAAAGGCAATTTGGATAAGAGTAAAATTGATTGTGAAATGATTAGAGGTGGTCCACCATAGGATCAATGATTTGTGAAATCAATTAGAGTGTTTTATAAAACTGATTATGATAAAGAGACCCTCATGTTAAGTTGCATACATGCTTAAAGTTGCTTATTCATACTTTTATCTTCATCTTCGTCAAAAACAACTTTTTAGAAATGGATTTGATCTCAATGTTGATCTTATCCGTTCTACAAAATCAGTGTGTTTACTATTTTGTCATCATCTCATGCTTGATCACGAAGAGTGTAAACACTCGAATTTTGTCCTAGTAGTCTTGTGTCAATTGTCATATTTCAAAAAACAAGTTGACCATAGTCGTTTTCGACGTACTCTCTATTTTCATTATATTTTGCATATAAAACAACATCCTAAAGGTTTATATGCAAAATCCAAGAGATATTCTTTAAATTATATCAACTCAACAGTTTACTCCTAAAATCCTAGACATGATTGGACTGCACTAACAAGTTAACTTGTTTTCACCATATCTTTATAATCATCCATCATTTTGAGGTGTGGTTTAATGCATTGAGTTTAAATTATATTAAAAAACAAATTTGGCCAATTTGAATGTCAAAATCAGAATTTAATTAAAATTTTCCGAAAATCAGATTTTTTGGGTAGTCAAAAAGATAGGTGTGGCCCATAACATGGTACGAAATGACAAATTTTTTTCATGTTTGAAAGATAAGACTCTAGTTTCATGATTCTTTTTGACAAAACCCTTTAGGATGTTGTTTTATATGCAAAACATATAGCGAATCTAGAAAATGTGTCGAAAGTGACTGTGGGCAACTTGTTTTATCTAATATGACCACAAGACTATGCCAAAATTAAGATGTTTTACATATTGTATTTCTTTGTTTTCAAGCATGTGAAGCTCTCTCAATTGCAAAAAAATAGACAGACTGATTTTGTAGATTGGATAAGATTAACATTGAGATCAAATCCATTTCTAAAAAGTTCTTTTTGACAAAGATGAAGATGAAAGTGTGAATAAGTAGCTTAAAGCACGTACGCAACATAACACAATAGTCTCTCTATAATGCCTCATAATAAGTTTTAGATACTATAATTGATTTCACAAATCATTGATCCATGGGTAACCTCTAATGCTCGGCCATCCAAATTGCCTTTTGACTCTAATACGAACAGATCTTGTGCATTTTTTAGCCCCTAGTGATGGGTCGACCTAGACCCTAAAGGTTGATTTCAAATTTACATTTGTTGTCCATATTGGTTGACCTTGAATATCTCTTGGATGATCCAGAAATAATAGGAGGATCCAATGATGTATGTATTATGATTCATATAGAGCAGATAAAGGGACTAGAACCCACATCTTAACTTTGAAAGTTTGGGTGATAGTCGACATCGATTCATCATTTTTAACATCCTTAACTCAAAATGGAACAAGAAACTTTGGTTTCATTCAGCTCCTTTATGGAATATGGATAAATTCAAGGATTTAGTGCGCAAAGTGACATAAACGAAAAAGATTACGATGTGTGATATATTACATGTTTAATTCATTATTTAATTTAGGACCCCAAATATACGATTAAGTTAGTTTGTAGAGTAGAAAAAGCAATGGTTGATCAAAGTAATTCCTTCTTAAGTTTCATTTCTGTAAGAGGGTACTACGAATGTTCTACCATCTTTGATCAACACACTAAAGGGTTATGCGAAATATTATGTGTGGAAGTAGGTAACATTTCTATTGGCAAATAGGAGGTTTCCAAGTGCATGCCCAAGTACTTATAACTTCTTGGGTAGTAATTGCTATCATATTAGATTCGCCCTCTATAGCCGTTAAGAATACACAAACTATTTTGACGTAGGCAAAACTCAAAACGGAGAAGAATAAGGTAATTGGGTTCTTTTATTTGAACTCCATTCCTATTTGTCTTTGTTTCTAACTGGTTAGGTGTGCTTTTACCTTTGAGAATCATACAGTTATCTCATGAGAGTTGCACCTACGAATGACATAAATACTACTGTTGGTTTAGCTTTACTCATGTCAGTGGGTTATTTCGGTAAATGTAATCAACCGACTCTAATACTTTTACCAATTAAGGTCTTAGAAGATTGCACAAAACCTTTATCACGTAATTTTTTAATTTTTACGAATATTTTGTCCGGTGAATTAGTAATTCTTGTTCTTGTTTCTTTAGTACAATTAGTAGCCATGGAAGGGCATCATTGACTAGCTTTTCATCCAAATAAATAATAAAACAATGCTTTAATTTTCAGAATCGCTTTTCCTAAGATCCCCTTTGTCCAATTCATGTCATAAATCTCCTTTATTTTCTGAGTCAATTGCGATGATTCATAATTGTGGCAATAATTGTTATTCTGTTGGGGCATGCGACAAAACAATTGTAACTATGTTTTGAGAAACCACTGCTATTTCATTCCATTCTATTCAACAATTAACCAAATTTGGAATTAATTGCGATTGAATCAATCAATCATTAAATCTTGATATGTGATGATTGACTATGATGAATCTCTTCGTCTGGATCCTTGTCAGATAATGATAAAGACTAGTAAAAATCAAGTAGGTACGTGGGTCGAGCTAGATAGCATAGCTACAATTGTTATATATGGACTACCCATGTATTATTACATTCCCTATATTACTACCGACTTTATATAGGTATAGATTCCACTTTCTCTAAATGGATTATGATATGAGCCCTTCCTTTTCTGTCTGTGACTGTATATGTGAATTGAATAGTAAGACAAGCCTATGAATGCATTTAAAGAAGATGGAGAGAAGAACGTAAAGATTTGGAGCAAAGAAATAGAAAAACTATATTATATGGATTTACAAAAAACTCGAATAGGGAATAAAAACGAGATATTGAAGTAGTTCTGATGATTCAGTAATATCAAATATCATCCCTTCTCAAATTAGGTTGGGAGTTCATAGTTTAGTTGGATGGATCTTAGTGATGGAATATGAACTACTAAGTAATGCAACTAATTAATATCATAATTACATAAATAACATTAATTAAACAGACTAATTAAGTAATATATAATAATTCATTTGTTTATTTAATTATATCATTAGCCATTTCTTAATTTTTTTGTTGTGAGGAGCTTAATATGAATCTCCTATTTTCTGTTGCATGAGTCAGGGTACTCCTACGGGCCAAGCCGTAGAAGGTATCGCAAGTCGACCAGAAGCAGAGGAGAAAATACGAGGTACTTTATTGCTTAATCTTGCTTTTATGGAAGCTTTAACACTTTACGACATGGTCGTAGCATTAGCACTTTTATTTGGTAATCCGATTGTGTAATCCGAGAAACATGAAAAATAGGTACTTTTATTGCTTTGGCCCAGCCTCTTTTCTTCTTTAAATTATATCAGCTCAACACTTCACTCCTACAATCCCAGACGGACATGATTGGACTCGACTAACAAAACTTGTTTTGACTACATCTTTCTAATCATGCATGCTTTTGATGTATGGTTTAATGCGTTTAGTTTAAATTACAGCAAAGAAACAAATTTGAAAATTTTGAATGTCAAAATCAAAAGTAAAGTCAAATTTACCGTAAAACAAGTTTTTTAGGTAGTCAAACCGACTTGTTTTGGTTATATAACTTTGTTCTTAGACATCTAAATGACTTTTTTTTCATGTTTGAAAGATATTCATCATTCTTTCGGAGTAAAACCTTTAGGATGTTGTTTTATATGCAAAATATAATGAAAATAGAGAGTACGTTGAAAACGACTATGGTCAACTTGTTTTTTGAAATATGACAATTGACACAAGACTACTATGACAAAATTCGGGTGTTTACACTCTTCTTGATCAAGCATGAGATGATGACAAAATAGTAAACACACCGATTTTGTAGAACGGATAAGATCAACATTGAGATCAAATCCATTTCTAAAAAGTTGTTTTTGACGAAGATGAAGATAAAAGTATGAATAAGCAGCTTTAAAGCATGTATGCAACTTAACACGAGGGTCTCTCTATCATAATCAGTTTTTTTAAACACTCTAATTGATTTCACAAATCATTGATCTTATGGTGGACCACCTCTAATCATTTCACAATCAATTTTAGTCTTATCCAAATTTCCTTTTGACTCCAGGACCGGCTGACCTTGGGCATTTTTAAGCCCATAGTGATGGGTCGACGTGGACCCTAAAGGTTGGCTTCAAATTTAGATTTCCGGTCCATTTTGGTTGACCTTGAATATCTCTTGGATGATCTAGAAATCCTAAGAGGATCAAATGATGTATGTATTATGATTCATATCAAGCGGATAAAGTGACTCGACGTCGATTCATCATTTTTAACATGATATATTACGCGGTTAATTCATCAATTATTTTAGTGCCCAAAATATATGATTAAATTATGCACTAGAGTAGAAAAAAAAATGGTTGAATCTAAATAATTCCTTCTTAAGTTCCATTTTTAAGAGGGTACTACGAATGTTCTAGCATGTTCGATCAACACACTGAAGGGTTGTGCGAGATATTTGGTGTGTAGGTGGTTTCCAAGTGCATGCCTAAGTACTTATAACTTCTACGGTCGTAATTCCGGTATAGCCATTGGGACAAACTATTCTTACCCACCGACAGAGTTTGTTCTGATATGTTCTTTATTTCGTTCAAACAGTTACCTCATGGAGTGTTAATTGCAGCTATGAATGATATAAATACGATCGTTGCTTTAGCTTTAGTCATGTGAGTGACACATTTGTATGCATGCCTTACTAAAAAGCGCACCTGACCAGTTAGAAACGAAAACAAATAGGAATAGAGTTCCAATAAAAGGAACCCAAGGACCATATTCTTCTCCATTTTTAGTTTTACTCAGGTCTTGAATGAAATCAAGAACATATCGGAAGAAATTGTTTGTGGGTCAGAATAGTCTGTGGATCAACGGCTATACCGACTGAACCTAATAAGATTGCAATTACGACCCGAGAAGTTATAAGTACTTGGGCATGCGCTTGGAAACCTCCACACTGAATATCTCGCATAATCCTTTATTGTGTATTGACCGAACATGGTTGAACATTCGTAGTACCCTCTGACAAAAATGGAACTTAAGAAGGAATTATTTTGATTCAACCATTTCTTTTTCTACTACATAATATAATCATATATTTTGGGTAGTAAAATAATTAATGAATTAACCTCATAATATAACACACATTATAAATTTTTTCGATTAGGTCATTTCATGCCTTAAATCCAGGAAGTTATCCATATTCCATAAACGAGCCGAATGAAACCAAAGTTTCATGTTCGGTTTTGAATTATAGACGTTAAAAATGATGAATCGACGTCGATTATAGCCCTAGCCTTCAAAGCTAACGATGCGGGTTCGAGTCCCTTTATCCGCTCGATATGAATCATAATACATACATCATTGGATCCTCTTAGGATTTCTCGATCATCCAAGAGATATTCAAGGTCAACCAAAATGGACCGGAAATCTAAATTTGAAGCCAACCTTTAGGGTTCACGTCGACCCCTCACTATGGGCTTAAAAATGCCCAAGGTCAGCCGGTCCTGGAGTCAAAAGGCAATTTGGATAAGAGTAAAATTGATTGTGAAATGATTAGAGGTGGTCCACCATAGGATCAATGATTTGTGAAATCAATTAGAGTGTTTTATAAAACTGATTATGATAAAGAGACCCTCATGTTAAGTTGCATACATGCTTAAAGTTGCTTATTCATACTTTTATCTTCATCTTCGTCAAAAACAACTTTTTAGAAATGGATTTGATCTCAATGTTGATCTTATCCGTTCTACAAAATCAGTGTGTTTACTATTTTGTCATCATCTCATGCTTGATCACGAAGAGTGTAAACACTCGAATTTTGTCCTAGTAGTCTTGTGTCAATTGTCATATTTCAAAAAACAAGTTGACCATAGTCGTTTTCGACGTACTCTCTATTTTCATTATATTTTGCATATAAAACAACATCCTAAAGGTTTATATGCAAAATCCAAGAGATATTCTTTAAATTATATCAACTCAACAGTTTACTCCTAAAATCCTAGACATGATTGGACTGCACTAACAAGTTAACTTGTTTTCACCATATCTTTATAATCATCCATCATTTTGAGGTGTGGTTTAATGCATTGAGTTTAAATTATATTAAAAAACAAATTTGGCCAATTTGAATGTCAAAATCAGAATTTAATTAAAATTTTCCGAAAATCAGATTTTTTGGGTAGTCAAAAAGATAGGTGTGGCCCATAACATGGTACGAAATGACAAATTTTTTTCATGTTTGAAAGATAAGACTCTAGTTTCATGATTCTTTTTGACAAAACCCTTTAGGATGTTGTTTTATATGCAAAACATATAGCGAATCTAGAAAATGTGTCGAAAGTGACTGTGGGCAACTTGTTTTATCTAATATGACCACAAGACTATGCCAAAATTAAGATGTTTTACATATTGTATTTCTTTGTTTTCAAGCATGTGAAGCTCTCTCAATTGCAAAAAAATAGACAGACTGATTTTGTAGATTGGATAAGATTAACATTGAGATCAAATCCATTTCTAAAAAGTTCTTTTTGACAAAGATGAAGATGAAAGTGTGAATAAGTAGCTTAAAGCACGTACGCAACATAACACAATAGTCTCTCTATAATGCCTCATAATAAGTTTTAGATACTATAATTGATTTCACAAATCATTGATCCATGGGTAACCTCTAATGCTCGGCCATCCAAATTGCCTTTTGACTCTAATACGAACAGATCTTGTGCATTTTTTAGCCCCTAGTGATGGGTCGACCTAGACCCTAAAGGTTGATTTCAAATTTACATTTGTTGTCCATATTGGTTGACCTTGAATATCTCTTGGATGATCCAGAAATAATAGGAGGATCCAATGATGTATGTATTATGATTCATATAGAGCAGATAAAGGGACTAGAACCCACATCTTAACTTTGAAAGTTTGGGTGATAGTCGACATCGATTCATCATTTTTAACATCCTTAACTCAAAATGGAACAAGAAACTTTGGTTTCATTCAGCTCCTTTATGGAATATGGATAAATTCAAGGATTTAGTGCGCAAAGTGACATAAACGAAAAAGATTACGATGTGTGATATATTACATGTTTAATTCATTATTTAATTTAGGACCCCAAATATACGATTAAGTTAGTTTGTAGAGTAGAAAAAGCAATGGTTGATCAAAGTAATTCCTTCTTAAGTTTCATTTCTGTAAGAGGGTACTACGAATGTTCTACCATCTTTGATCAACACACTAAAGGGTTATGCGAAATATTATGTGTGGAAGTAGGTAACATTTCTATTGGCAAATAGGAGGTTTCCAAGTGCATGCCCAAGTACTTATAACTTCTTGGGTAGTAATTGCTATCATATTAGATTCGCCCTCTATAGCCGTTAAGAATACACAAACTATTTTGACGTAGGCAAAACTCAAAACGGAGAAGAATAAGGTAATTGGGTTCTTTTATTTGAACTCCATTCCTATTTGTCTTTGTTTCTAACTGGTTAGGTGTGCTTTTACCTTTGAGAATCATACAGTTATCTCATGAGAGTTGCACCTACGAATGACATAAATACTACTGTTGGTTTAGCTTTACTCATGTCAGTGGGTTATTTCGGTAAATGTAATCAACCGACTCTAATACTTTTACCAATTAAGGTCTTAGAAGATTGCACAAAACCTTTATCACGTAATTTTTTAATTTTTACGAATATTTTGTCCGGTGAATTAGTAATTCTTGTTCTTGTTTCTTTAGTACAATTAGTAGCCATGGAAGGGCATCATTGACTAGCTTTTCATCCAAATAAATAATAAAACAATGCTTTAATTTTCAGAATCGCTTTTCCTAAGATCCCCTTTGTCCAATTCATGTCATAAATCTCCTTTATTTTCTGAGTCAATTGCGATGATTCATAATTGTGGCAATAATTGTTATTCTGTTGGGGCATGCGACAAAACAATTGTAACTATGTTTTGAGAAACCACTGCTATTTCATTCCATTCTATTCAACAATTAACCAAATTTGGAATTAATTGCGATTGAATCAATCAATCATTAAATCTTGATATGTGATGATTGACTATGATGAATCTCTTCGTCTGGATCCTTGTCAGATAATGATAAAGACTAGTAAAAATCAAGTAGGTACGTGGGTCGAGCTAGATAGCATAGCTACAATTGTTATATATGGACTACCCATGTATTATTACATTCCCTATATTACTACCGACTTTATATAGGTATAGATTCCACTTTCTCTAAATGGATTATGATATGAGCCCTTCCTTTTCTGTCTGTGACTGTATATGTGAATTGAATAGTAAGACAAGCCTATGAATGCATTTAAAGAAGATGGAGAGAAGAACGTAAAGATTTGGAGCAAAGAAATAGAAAAACTATATTATATGGATTTACAAAAAACTCGAATAGGGAATAAAAACGAGATATTGAAGTAGTTCTGATGATTCAGTAATATCAAATATCATCCCTTCTCAAATTAGGTTGGGAGTTCATAGTTTAGTTGGATGGATCTTAGTGATGGAATATGAACTACTAAGTAATGCAACTAATTAATATCATAATTACATAAATAACATTAATTAAACAGACTAATTAAGTAATATATAATAATTCATTTGTTTATTTAATTATATCATTAGCCATTTCTTAATTTTTTTGTTGTGAGGAGCTTAATATGAATCTCCTATTTTCTGTTGCATGAGTCAGGGTACTCCTACGGGCCAAGCCGTAGAAGGTATCGCAAGTCGACCAGAAGCAGAGGAGAAAATACGAGGTACTTTATTGCTTAATCTTGCTTTTATGGAAGCTTTAACACTTTACGACATGGTCGTAGCATTAGCACTTTTATTTGGTAATCCGATTGTGTAATCCGAGAAACATGAAAAATAGGTACTTTTATTGCTTTGGCCCAGCCTCTTTTCTTCTTTAAATTATATCAGCTCAACACTTCACTCCTACAATCCCAGACGGACATGATTGGACTCGACTAACAAAACTTGTTTTGACTACATCTTTCTAATCATGCATGCTTTTGATGTATGGTTTAATGCGTTTAGTTTAAATTACAGCAAAGAAACAAATTTGGAAATTTTGAATGTCAAAATCAAAAGTAAAGTCAAATTTACCGTAAAACAAGTTTTTTAGGTAGTCAAACCGACTTGTTTTGGTTATATAACTTTGTTCTTAGACATCTAAATGACTTTTTTTTCATGTTTGAAAGATATTCATCATTCTTTCGGAGTAAAACCTTTAGGATGTTGTTTTATATGCAAAATATAATGAAAATAGAGAGTACGTTGAAAACGACTATGGTCAACTTGTTTTTTGAAATATGACAATTGACACAAGACTACTATGACAAAATTCGGGTGTTTACACTCTTCTTGATCAAGCATGAGATGATGACAAAATAGTAAACACACCGATTTTGTAGAACGGATAAGATCAACATTGAGATCAAATCCATTTCTAAAAAGTTGTTTTTGACGAAGATGAAGATAAAAGTATGAATAAGCAGCTTTAAAGCATGTATGCAACTTAACACGAGGGTCTCTCTATCATAATCAGTTTTTTTAAACACTCTAATTGATTTCACAAATCATTGATCTTATGGTGGACCACCTCTAATCATTTCACAATCAATTTTAGTCTTATCCAAATTTCCTTTTGACTCCAGGACCGGCTGACCTTGGGCATTTTTAAGCCCATAGTGATGGGTCGACGTGGACCCTAAAGGTTGGCTTCAAATTTAGATTTCCGGTCCATTTTGGTTGACCTTGAATATCTCTTGGATGATCTAGAAATCCTAAGAGGATCAAATGATGTATGTATTATGATTCATATCAAGCGGATAAAGTGACTCGACGTCGATTCATCATTTTTAACATGATATATTACGCGGTTAATTCATCAATTATTTTAGTGCCCAAAATATATGATTAAATTATGCACTAGAGTAGAAAAAAAAATGGTTGAATCTAAATAATTCCTTCTTAAGTTCCATTTTTAAGAGGGTACTACGAATGTTCTAGCATGTTCGATCAACACACTGAAGGGTTGTGCGAGATATTTGGTGTGTAGGTGGTTTCCAAGTGCATGCCTAAGTACTTATAACTTCTACGGTCGTAATTCCGGTATAGCCGTTGGGACAAACTATTCTTACCCACCGACAGAGTTTGTTCTGATATGTTCTTTATTTCGTTCAAACAGTTACCTCATGGAGTGTTAATTGCAGCTATGAATGATATAAATACGATCGTTGCTTTAGCTTTAGTCATGTGAGTGACACATTTGTATGCATGCCTTACTAAAAAGCGCACCTGACCAGTTAGAAACGAAAACAAATAGGAATAGAGTTCCAATAAAAGGAACCCAAGGACCATATTCTTCTCCATTTTTAGTTTTACTCAGGTCTTGAATGAAATCAAGAACATATCGGAAGAAATTGTTTGTGGGTCAGAATAGTCTGTGGATCAACGGCTATACCGACTGAACCTAATAAGATTGCAATTACGACCCGAGAAGTTATAAGTACTTGGGCATGCGCTTGGAAACCTCCACACTGAATATCTCGCATAATCCTTTATTGTGTATTGACCGAACATGGTTGAACATTCGTAGTACCCTCTGACAAAAATGGAACTTAAGAAGGAATTATTTTGATTCAACCATTTCTTTTTCTACTACATAATATAATCATATATTTTGGGTAGTAAAATAATTAATGAATTAACCTCATAATATAACACACATTATAAATTTTTTCGATTAGGTCATTTCATGCCTTAAATCCAGGAAGTTATCCATATTCCATAAACGAGCCGAATGAAACCAAAGTTTCATGTTCGGTTTTGAATTATAGACGTTAAAAATGATGAATCGACGTCGATTATAGCCCTAGCCTTCAAAGCTAACGATGCGGGTTCGAGTCCCTTTATCCGCTCGATATGAATCATAATACATACATCATTGGATCCTCTTAGGATTTCTCGATCATCCAAGAGATATTCAAGGTCAACCAAAATGGACCGGAAATCTAAATTTGAAGCCAACCTTTAGGGTTCACGTCGACCCCTCACTATGGGCTTAAAAATGCCCAAGGTCAGCCGGTCCTGGAGTCAAAAGGCAATTTGGATAAGAGTAAAATTGATTGTGAAATGATTAGAGGTGGTCCACCATAGGATCAATGATTTGTGAAATCAATTAGAGTGTTTTATAAAACTGATTATGATAAAGAGACCCTCATGTTAAGTTGCATACATGCTTAAAGTTGCTTATTCATACTTTTATCTTCATCTTCGTCAAAAACAACTTTTTAGAAATGGATTTGATCTCAATGTTGATCTTATCCGTTCTACAAAATCAGTGTGTTTACTATTTTGTCATCATCTCATGCTTGATCACGAAGAGTGTAAACACTCGAATTTTGTCCTAGTAGTCTTGTGTCAATTGTCATATTTCAAAAAACAAGTTGACCATAGTCGTTTTCGACGTACTCTCTATTTTCATTATATTTTGCATATAAAACAACATCCTAAAGGTTTATATGCAAAATCCAAGAGATATTCTTTAAATTATATCAACTCAACAGTTTACTCCTAAAATCCTAGACATGATTGGACTGCACTAACAAGTTAACTTGTTTTCACCATATCTTTATAATCATCCATCATTTTGAGGTGTGGTTTAATGCATTGAGTTTAAATTATATTAAAAAACAAATTTGGCCAATTTGAATGTCAAAATCAGAATTTAATTAAAATTTTCCGAAAATCAGATTTTTTGGGTAGTCAAAAAGATAGGTGTGGCCCATAACATGGTACGAAATGACAAATTTTTTTCATGTTTGAAAGATAAGACTCTAGTTTCATGATTCTTTTTGACAAAACCCTTTAGGATGTTGTTTTATATGCAAAACATATAGCGAATCTAGAAAATGTGTCGAAAGTGACTGTGGGCAACTTGTTTTATCTAATATGACCACAAGACTATGCCAAAATTAAGATGTTTTACATATTGTATTTCTTTGTTTTCAAGCATGTGAAGCTCTCTCAATTGCAAAAAAATAGACAGACTGATTTTGTAGATTGGATAAGATTAACATTGAGATCAAATCCATTTCTAAAAAGTTCTTTTTGACAAAGATGAAGATGAAAGTGTGAATAAGTAGCTTAAAGCACGTACGCAACATAACACAATAGTCTCTCTATAATGCCTCATAATAAGTTTTAGATACTATAATTGATTTCACAAATCATTGATCCATGGGTAACCTCTAATGCTCGGCCATCCAAATTGCCTTTTGACTCTAATACGAACAGATCTTGTGCATTTTTTAGCCCCTAGTGATGGGTCGACCTAGACCCTAAAGGTTGATTTCAAATTTACATTTGTTGTCCATATTGGTTGACCTTGAATATCTCTTGGATGATCCAGAAATTATAGGAGGATCCAATGATGTATGTATTATGATTCATATAGAGCAGATAAAGGGACTAGAACCCACATCTTAACTTTGAAAGCTTGGGTGATAGTCGACATCGATTCATCATTTTTAACATCCTTAACTCAAAATGGAACAAGAAACTTTGGTTTCATTCAGCTCCTTTATGGAATATGGATAAATTCAAGGATTTAGTGCGCAAAGTGACATAAACGAAAAAGATTACGATGTGTGATATATTACATGTTTAATTCATTATTTAATTTAGGACCCCAAATATACGATTAAGTTAGTTTGTAGAGTAGAAAAAGCAATGGTTGATCAAAGTAATTCCTTCTTAAGTTTCATTTCTGTAAGAGGGTACTACGAATGTTCTACCATCTTTGATCAACACACTAAAGGGTTATGCGAAATATTATGTGTGGAAGTAGGTAACATTTCTATTGGCAAATAGGAGGTTTCCAAGTGCATGCCCAAGTACTTATAACTTCTTGGGTAGTAATTGCTATCATATTAGATTCGCCCTCTATAGCCGTTAAGAATACACAAACTATTTTGACGTAGGCAAAACTCAAAACGGAGAAGAATAAGGTAATTGGGTTCTTTTATTTGAACTCCATTCCTATTTGTCTTTGTTTCTAACTGGTTAGGTGTGCTTTTACCTTTGAGAATCATACAGTTATCTCATGAGAGTTGCACCTACGAATGACATAAATACTACTGTTGGTTTAGCTTTACTCATGTCAGTGGGTTATTTCGGTAAATGTAATCAACCGACTCTAATACTTTTACCAATTAAGGTCTTAGAAGATTGCACAAAACCTTTATCACGTAATTTTTTAATTTTTACGAATATTTTGTCCGGTGAATTAGTAATTCTTGTTCTTGTTTCTTTAGTACAATTAGTAGCCATGGAAGGGCATCATTGACTAGCTTTTCATCCAAATAAATAATAAAACAATGCTTTAATTTTCAGAATCGCTTTTCCTAAGATCCCCTTTGTCCAATTCATGTCATAAATCTCCTTTATTTTCTGAGTCAATTGCGATGATTCATAATTGTGGCAATAATTGTTATTCTGTTGGGGCATGCGACAAAACAATTGTAACTATGTTTTGAGAAACCACTGCTATTTCATTCCATTCTATTCAACAATTAACCAAATTTGGAATTAATTGCGATTGAATCAATCAATCATTAAATCTTGATATGTGATGATTGACTATGATGAATCTCTTCGTCTGGATCCTTGTCAGATAATGATAAAGACTAGTAAAAATCAAGTAGGTACGTGGGTCGAGCTAGATAGCATAGCTACAATTGTTATATATGGACTACCCATGTATTATTACATTCCCTATATTACTACCGACTTTATATAGGTATAGATTCCACTTTCTCTAAATGGATTATGATATGAGCCCTTCCTTTTCTGTCTGTGACTGTATATGTGAATTGAATAGTAAGACAAGCCTATGAATGCATTTAAAGAAGATGGAGAGAAGAACGTAAAGATTTGGAGCAAAGAAATAGAAAAACTATATTATATGGATTTACAAAAAACTCGAATAGGGAATAAAAACGAGATATTGAAGTAGTTCTGATGATTCAGTAATATCAAATATCATCCCTTCTCAAATTAGGTTGGGAGTTCATAGTTTAGTTGGATGGATCTTAGTGATGGAATATGAACTACTAAGTAATGCAACTAATTAATATCATAATTACATAAATAACATTAATTAAACAGACTAATTAAGTAATATATAATAATTCATTTGTTTATTTAATTATATCATTAGCCATTTCTTAATTTTTTTGTTGTGAGGAGCTTAATATGAATCTCCTATTTTCTGTTGCATGAGTCAGGGTACTCCTACGGGCCAAGCCGTAGAAGGTATCGCAAGTCGACCAGAAGCAGAGGAGAAAATACGAGGTACTTTATTGCTTAATCTTGCTTTTATGGAAGCTTTAACACTTTACGACATGGTCGTAGCATTAGCACTTTTATTTGGTAATCCGATTGTGTAATCCGAGAAACATGAAAAATAGGTACTTTTATTGCTTTGGCCCAGCCTCTTTTCTTCTTTAAATTATATCAGCTCAACACTTCACTCCTACAATCCCAGACGGACATGATTGGACTCGACTAACAAAACTTGTTTTGACTACATCTTTCTAATCATGCATGCTTTTGATGTATGGTTTAATGCGTTTAGTTTAAATTACAGCAAAGAAACAAATTTGGAAATTTTGAATGTCAAAATCAAAAGTAAAGTCAAATTTACCGTAAAACAAGTTTTTTAGGTAGTCAAACCGACTTGTTTTGGTTATATAACTTTGTTCTTAGACATCTAAATGACTTTTTTTTCATGTTTGAAAGATATTCATCATTCTTTCGGAGTAAAACCTTTAGGATGTTGTTTTATATGCAAAATATAATGAAAATAGAGAGTACGTTGAAAACGACTATGGTCAACTTGTTTTTTGAAATATGACAATTGACACAAGACTACTATGACAAAATTCGGGTGTTTACACTCTTCTTGATCAAGCATGAGATGATGACAAAATAGTAAACACACCGATTTTGTAGAACGGATAAGATCAACATTGAGATCAAATCCATTTCTAAAAAGTTGTTTTTGACGAAGATGAAGATAAAAGTATGAATAAGCAGCTTTAAAGCATGTATGCAACTTAACACGAGGGTCTCTCTATCATAATCAGTTTTTTTAAACACTCTAATTGATTTCACAAATCATTGATCTTATGGTGGACCACCTCTAATCATTTCACAATCAATTTTAGTCTTATCCAAATTTCCTTTTGACTCCAGGACCGGCTGACCTTGGGCATTTTTAAGCCCATAGTGATGGGTCGACGTGGACCCTAAAGGTTGGCTTCAAATTTAGATTTCCGGTCCATTTTGGTTGACCTTGAATATCTCTTGGATGATCTAGAAATCCTAAGAGGATCAAATGATGTATGTATTATGATTCATATCAAGCGGATAAAGTGACTCGACGTCGATTCATCATTTTTAACATGATATATTACGCGGTTAATTCATCAATTATTTTAGTGCCCAAAATATATGATTAAATTATGCACTAGAGTAGAAAAAAAAATGGTTGAATCTAAATAATTCCTTCTTAAGTTCCATTTTTAAGAGGGTACTACGAATGTTCTAGCATGTTCGATCAACACACTGAAGGGTTGTGCGAGATATTTGGTGTGTAGGTGGTTTCCAAGTGCATGCCTAAGTACTTATAACTTCTACGGTCGTAATTCCGGTATAGCCGTTGGGACAAACTATTCTTACCCACCGACAGAGTTTGTTCTGATATGTTCTTTATTTCGTTCAAACAGTTACCTCATGGAGTGTTAATTGCAGCTATGAATGATATAAATACGATCGTTGCTTTAGCTTTAGTCATGTGAGTGACACATTTGTATGCATGCCTTACTAAAAAGCGCACCTGACCAGTTAGAAACGAAAACAAATAGGAATAGAGTTCCAATAAAAGGAACCCAAGGACCATATTCTTCTCCATTTTTAGTTTTACTCAGGTCTTGAATGAAATCAAGAACATATCGGAAGAAATTGTTTGTGGGTCAGAATAGTCTGTGGATCAACGGCTATACCGACTGAACCTAATAAGATTGCAATTACGACCCGAGAAGTTATAAGTACTTGGGCATGCGCTTGGAAACCTCCACACTGAATATCTCGCATAATCCTTTATTGTGTATTGACCGAACATGGTTGAACATTCGTAGTACCCTCTGACAAAAATGGAACTTAAGAAGGAATTATTTTGATTCAACCATTTCTTTTTCTACTACATAATATAATCATATATTTTGGGTAGTAAAATAATTAATGAATTAACCTCATAATATAACACACATTATAAATTTTTTCGATTAGGTCATTTCATGCCTTAAATCCAGGAAGTTATCCATATTCCATAAACGAGCCGAATGAAACCAAAGTTTCATGTTCGGTTTTGAATTATAGACGTTAAAAATGATGAATCGACGTCGATTATAGCCCTAGCCTTCAAAGCTAACGATGCGGGTTCGAGTCCCTTTATCCGCTCGATATGAATCATAATACATACATCATTGGATCCTCTTAGGATTTCTCGATCATCCAAGAGATATTCAAGGTCAACCAAAATGGACCGGAAATCTAAATTTGAAGCCAACCTTTAGGGTTCACGTCGACCCCTCACTATGGGCTTAAAAATGCCCAAGGTCAGCCGGTCCTGGAGTCAAAAGGCAATTTGGATAAGAGTAAAATTGATTGTGAAATGATTAGAGGTGGTCCACCATAGGATCAATGATTTGTGAAATCAATTAGAGTGTTTTATAAAACTGATTATGATAAAGAGACCCTCATGTTAAGTTGCATACATGCTTAAAGTTGCTTATTCATACTTTTATCTTCATCTTCGTCAAAAACAACTTTTTAGAAATGGATTTGATCTCAATGTTGATCTTATCCGTTCTACAAAATCAGTGTGTTTACTATTTTGTCATCATCTCATGCTTGATCACGAAGAGTGTAAACACTCGAATTTTGTCCTAGTAGTCTTGTGTCAATTGTCATATTTCAAAAAACAAGTTGACCATAGTCGTTTTCGACGTACTCTCTATTTTCATTATATTTTGCATATAAAACAACATCCTAAAGGTTTATATGCAAAATCCAAGAGATATTCTTTAAATTATATCAACTCAACAGTTTACTCCTAAAATCCTAGACATGATTGGACTGCACTAACAAGTTAACTTGTTTTCACCATATCTTTATAATCATCCATCATTTTGAGGTGTGGTTTAATGCATTGAGTTTAAATTATATTAAAAAACAAATTTGGCCAATTTGAATGTCAAAATCAGAATTTAATTAAAATTTTCCGAAAATCAGATTTTTTGGGTAGTCAAAAAGATAGGTGTGGCCCATAACATGGTACGAAATGACAAATTTTTTTCATGTTTGAAAGATAAGACTCTAGTTTCATGATTCTTTTTGACAAAACCCTTTAGGATGTTGTTTTATATGCAAAACATATAGCGAATCTAGAAAATGTGTCGAAAGTGACTGTGGGCAACTTGTTTTATCTAATATGACCACAAGACTATGCCAAAATTAAGATGTTTTACATATTGTATTTCTTTGTTTTCAAGCATGTGAAGCTCTCTCAATTGCAAAAAAATAGACAGACTGATTTTGTAGATTGGATAAGATTAACATTGAGATCAAATCCATTTCTAAAAAGTTCTTTTTGACAAAGATGAAGATGAAAGTGTGAATAAGTAGCTTAAAGCACGTACGCAACATAACACAATAGTCTCTCTATAATGCCTCATAATAAGTTTTAGATACTATAATTGATTTCACAAATCATTGATCCATGGGTAACCTCTAATGCTCGGCCATCCAAATTGCCTTTTGACTCTAATACGAACAGATCTTGTGCATTTTTTAGCCCCTAGTGATGGGTCGACCTAGACCCTAAAGGTTGATTTCAAATTTACATTTGTTGTCCATATTGGTTGACCTTGAATATCTCTTGGATGATCCAGAAATAATAGGAGGATCCAATGATGTATGTATTATGATTCATATAGAGCAGATAAAGGGACTAGAACCCACATCTTAACTTTGAAAGTTTGGGTGATAGTCGACATCGATTCATCATTTTTAACATCCTTAACTCAAAATGGAACAAGAAACTTTGGTTTCATTCAGCTCCTTTATGGAATATGGATAAATTCAAGGATTTAGTGCGCAAAGTGACATAAACGAAAAAGATTACGATGTGTGATATATTACATGTTTAATTCATTATTTAATTTAGGACCCCAAATATACGATTAAGTTAGTTTGTAGAGTAGAAAAAGCAATGGTTGATCAAAGTAATTCCTTCTTAAGTTTCATTTCTGTAAGAGGGTACTACGAATGTTCTACCATCTTTGATCAACACACTAAAGGGTTATGCGAAATATTATGTGTGGAAGTAGGTAACATTTCTATTGGCAAATAGGAGGTTTCCAAGTGCATGCCCAAGTACTTATAACTTCTTGGGTAGTAATTGCTATCATATTAGATTCGCCCTCTATAGCCGTTAAGAATACACAAACTATTTTGACGTAGGCAAAACTCAAAACGGAGAAGAATAAGGTAATTGGGTTCTTTTATTTGAACTCCATTCCTATTTGTCTTTGTTTCTAACTGGTTAGGTGTGCTTTTACCTTTGAGAATCATACAGTTATCTCATGAGAGTTGCACCTACGAATGACATAAATACTACTGTTGGTTTAGCTTTACTCATGTCAGTGGGTTATTTCGGTAAATGTAATCAACCGACTCTAATACTTTTACCAATTAAGGTCTTAGAAGATTGCACAAAACCTTTATCACGTAATTTTTTAATTTTTACGAATATTTTGTCCGGTGAATTAGTAATTCTTGTTCTTGTTTCTTTAGTACAATTAGTAGCCATGGAAGGGCATCATTGACTAGCTTTTCATCCAAATAAATAATAAAACAATGCTTTAATTTTCAGAATCGCTTTTCCTAAGATCCCCTTTGTCCAATTCATGTCATAAATCTCCTTTATTTTCTGAGTCAATTGCGATGATTCATAATTGTGGCAATAATTGTTATTCTGTTGGGGCATGCGACAAAACAATTGTAACTATGTTTTGAGAAACCACTGCTATTTCATTCCATTCTATTCAACAATTAACCAAATTTGGAATTAATTGCGATTGAATCAATCAATCATTAAATCTTGATATGTGATGATTGACTATGATGAATCTCTTCGTCTGGATCCTTGTCAGATAATGATAAAGACTAGTAAAAATCAAGTAGGTACGTGGGTCGAGCTAGATAGCATAGCTACAATTGTTATATATGGACTACCCATGTATTATTACATTCCCTATATTACTACCGACTTTATATAGGTATAGATTCCACTTTCTCTAAATGGATTATGATATGAGCCCTTCCTTTTCTGTCTGTGACTGTATATGTGAATTGAATAGTAAGACAAGCCTATGAATGCATTTAAAGAAGATGGAGAGAAGAACGTAAAGATTTGGAGCAAAGAAATAGAAAAACTATATTATATGGATTTACAAAAAACTCGAATAGGGAATAAAAACGAGATATTGAAGTAGTTCTGATGATTCAGTAATATCAAATATCATCCCTTCTCAAATTAGGTTGGGAGTTCATAGTTTAGTTGGATGGATCTTAGTGATGGAATATGAACTACTAAGTAATGCAACTAATTAATATCATAATTACATAAATAACATTAATTAAACAGACTAATTAAGTAATATATAATAATTCATTTGTTTATTTAATTATATCATTAGCCATTTCTTAATTTTTTTGTTGTGAGGAGCTTAATATGAATCTCCTATTTTCTGTTGCATGAGTCAGGGTACTCCTACGGGCCAAGCCGTAGAAGGTATCGCAAGTCGACCAGAAGCAGAGGAGAAAATACGAGGTACTTTATTGCTTAATCTTGCTTTTATGGAAGCTTTAACACTTTACGGCATGGTCGTAGCATTAGCACTTTTATTTGGTAATCCGATTGTGTAATCCGAGAAACATGAAAAATAGGTACTTTTATTGCTTTGGCCCAGCCTCTTTTCTTCTTTAAATTATATCAGCTCAACACTTCACTCCTACAATCCCAGACGGACATGATTGGACTCGACTAACAAAACTTGTTTTGACTACATCTTTCTAATCATGCATGCTTTTGATGTATGGTTTAATGCGTTTAGTTTAAATTACAGCAAAGAAACAAATTTGAAAATTTTGAATGTCAAAATCAAAAGTAAAGTCAAATTTACCGTAAAACAAGTTTTTTAGGTAGTCAAACCGACTTGTTTTGGTTATATAACTTTGTTCTTAGACATCTAAATGACTTTTTTTTCATGTTTGAAAGATATTCATCATTCTTTCGGAGTAAAACCTTTAGGATGTTGTTTTATATGCAAAATATAATGAAAATAGAGAGTACGTTGAAAACGACTATGGTCAACTTGTTTTTTGAAATATGACAATTGACACAAGACTACTATGACAAAATTCGGGTGTTTACACTCTTCTTGATCAAGCATGAGATGATGACAAAATAGTAAACACACCGATTTTGTAGAACGGATAAGATCAACATTGAGATCAAATCCATTTCTAAAAAGTTGTTTTTGACGAAGATGAAGATAAAAGTATGAATAAGCAGCTTTAAAGCATGTATGCAACTTAACACGAGGGTCTCTCTATCATAATCAGTTTTTTTAAACACTCTAATTGATTTCACAAATCATTGATCTTATGGTGGACCACCTCTAATCATTTCACAATCAATTTTAGTCTTATCCAAATTTCCTTTTGACTCCAGGACCGGCTGACCTTGGGCATTTTTAAGCCCATAGTGATGGGTCGACGTGGACCCTAAAGGTTGGCTTCAAATTTAGATTTCCGGTCCATTTTGGTTGACCTTGAATATCTCTTGGATGATCTAGAAATCCTAAGAGGATCAAATGATGTATGTATTATGATTCATATCAAGCGGATAAAGTGACTCGACGTCGATTCATCATTTTTAACATGATATATTACGCGGTTAATTCATCAATTATTTTAGTGCCCAAAATATATGATTAAATTATGCACTAGAGTAGAAAAAAAAATGGTTGAATCTAAATAATTCCTTCTTAAGTTCCATTTTTAAGAGGGTACTACGAATGTTCTAGCATGTTCGATCAACACACTGAAGGGTTGTGCGAGATATTTGGTGTGTAGGTGGTTTCCAAGTGCATGCCTAAGTACTTATAACTTCTACGGTCGTAATTCCGGTATAGCCGTTGGGACAAACTATTCTTACCCACCGACAGAGTTTGTTCTGATATGTTCTTTATTTCGTTCAAACAGTTACCTCATGGAGTGTTAATTGCAGCTATGAATGATATAAATACGATCGTTGCTTTAGCTTTAGTCATGTGAGTGACACATTTGTATGCATGCCTTACTAAAAAGCGCACCTGACCAGTTAGAAACGAAAACAAATAGGAATAGAGTTCCAATAAAAGGAACCCAAGGACCATATTCTTCTCCATTTTTAGTTTTACTCAGGTCTTGAATGAAATCAAGAACATATCGGAAGAAATTGTTTGTCGGTCAGAATAGTCTGTGGATCAACGGCTATACCGACTGAACCTAATAAGATTGCAATTACGACCCGAGAAGTTATAAGTACTTGGGCATGCGCTTGGAAACCTCCACACTGAATATCTCGCATAATCCTTTATTGTGTATTGACCGAACATGGTTGAACATTCGTAGTACCCTCTGACAAAAATGGAACTTAAGAAGGAATTATTTTGATTCAACCATTTCTTTTTCTACTACATAATATAATCATATATTTTGGGTAGTAAAATAATTAATGAATTAACCTCATAATATAACACACATTATAAATTTTTTCGATTAGGTCATTTCATGCCTTAAATCCAGGAAGTTATCCATATTCCATAAACGAGCCGAATGAAACCAAAGTTTCATGTTCGGTTTTGAATTATAGACGTTAAAAATGATGAATCGACGTCGACTATAGCCCTAGCCTTCAAAGCTAACGATGCGGGTTCGAGTCCCTTTATCCGCTCGATATGAATCATAATACATACATCATTGGATCCTCTTAGGATTTCTCGATCATCCAAGAGATATTCAAGGTCAACCAAAATGGACCGGAAATCTAAATTTGAAGCCAACCTTTAGGGTTCACGTCGACCCCTCACTATGGGCTTAAAAATGCCCAAGGTCAGCCGGTCCTGGAGTCAAAAGGCAATTTGGATAAGAGTAAAATTGATTGTGAAATGATTAGAGGTGGTCCACCATAGGATCAATGATTTGTGAAATCAATTAGAGTGTTTTATAAAACTGATTATGATAAAGAGACCCTCATGTTAAGTTGCATACATGCTTAAAGTTGCTTATTCATACTTTTATCTTCATCTTCGTCAAAAACAACTTTTTAGAAATGGATTTGATCTCAATGTTGATCTTATCCGTTCTACAAAATCAGTGTGTTTACTATTTTGTCATCATCTCATGCTTGATCACGAAGAGTGTAAACACTCGAATTTTGTCCTAGTAGTCTTGTGTCAATTGTCATATTTCAAAAAACAAGTTGACCATAGTCGTTTTCGACGTACTCTCTATTTTCATTATATTTTGCATATAAAACAACATCCTAAAGGTTTATATGCAAAATCCAAGAGATATTCTTTAAATTATATCAACTCAACAGTTTACTCCTAAAATCCTAGACATGATTGGACTGCACTAACAAGTTAACTTGTTTTCACCATATCTTTATAATCATCCATCATTTTGAGGTGTGGTTTAATGCATTGAGTTTAAATTATATTAAAAAACAAATTTGGCCAATTTGAATGTCAAAATCAGAATTTAATTAAAATTTTCCGAAAATCAGATTTTTTGGGTAGTCAAAAAGATAGGTGTGGCCCATAACATGGTACGAAATGACAAATTTTTTTCATGTTTGAAAGATAAGACTCTAGTTTCATGATTCTTTTTGACAAAACCCTTTAGGATGTTGTTTTATATGCAAAACATATAGCGAATCTAGAAAATGTGTCGAAAGTGACTGTGGGCAACTTGTTTTATCTAATATGACCACAAGACTATGCCAAAATTAAGATGTTTTACATATTGTATTTCTTTGTTTTCAAGCATGTGAAGCTCTCTCAATTGCAAAAAAATAGACAGACTGATTTTGTAGATTGGATAAGATTAACATTGAGATCAAATCCATTTCTAAAAAGTTCTTTTTGACAAAGATGAAGATGAAAGTGTGAATAAGTAGCTTAAAGCACGTACGCAACATAACACAATAGTCTCTCTATAATGCCTCATAATAAGTTTTAGATACTATAATTGATTTCACAAATCATTGATCCATGGGTAACCTCTAATGCTCGGCCATCCAAATTGCCTTTTGACTCTAATACGAACAGATCTTGTGCATTTTTTAGCCCCTAGTGATGGGTCGACCTAGACCCTAAAGGTTGATTTCAAATTTACATTTGTTGTCCATATTGGTTGACCTTGAATATCTCTTGGATGATCCAGAAATAATAGGAGGATCCAATGATGTATGTATTATGATTCATATAGAGCAGATAAAGGGACTAGAACCCACATCTTAACTTTGAAAGTTTGGGTGATAGTCGACATCGATTCATCATTTTTAACATCCTTAACTCAAAATGGAACAAGAAACTTTGGTTTCATTCAGCTCCTTTATGGAATATGGATAAATTCAAGGATTTAGTGCGCAAAGTGACATAAACGAAAAAGATTACGATGTGTGATATATTACATGTTTAATTCATTATTTAATTTAGGACCCCAAATATACGATTAAGTTAGTTTGTAGAGTAGAAAAAGCAATGGTTGATCAAAGTAATTCCTTCTTAAGTTTCATTTCTGTAAGAGGGTACTACGAATGTTCTACCATCTTTGATCAACACACTAAAGGGTTATGCGAAATATTATGTGTGGAAGTAGGTAACATTTCTATTGGCAAATAGGAGGTTTCCAAGTGCATGCCCAAGTACTTATAACTTCTTGGGTAGTAATTGCTATCATATTAGATTCGCCCTCTATAGCCGTTAAGAATACACAAACTATTTTGACGTAGGCAAAACTCAAAACGGAGAAGAATAAGGTAATTGGGTTCTTTTATTTGAACTCCATTCCTATTTGTCTTTGTTTCTAACTGGTTAGGTGTGCTTTTACCTTTGAGAATCATACAGTTATCTCATGAGAGTTGCACCTACGAATGACATAAATACTACTGTTGGTTTAGCTTTACTCATGTCAGTGGGTTATTTCGGTAAATGTAATCAACCGACTCTAATACTTTTACCAATTAAGGTCTTAGAAGATTGCACAAAACCTTTATCACGTAATTTTTTAATTTTTACGAATATTTTGTCCGGTGAATTAGTAATTCTTGTTCTTGTTTCTTTAGTACAATTAGTAGCCATGGAAGGGCATCATTGACTAGCTTTTCATCCAAATAAATAATAAAACAATGCTTTAATTTTCAGAATCGCTTTTCCTAAGATCCCCTTTGTCCAATTCATGTCATAAATCTCCTTTATTTTCTGAGTCAATTGCGATGATTCATAATTGTGGCAATAATTGTTATTCTGTTGGGGCATGCGACAAAACAATTGTAACTATGTTTTGAGAAACCACTGCTATTTCATTCCATTCTATTCAACAATTAACCAAATTTGGAATTAATTGTGATTGAATCAATCAATCATTAAATCTTGATATGTGATGATTGACTATGATGAATCTCTTCGTCTGGATCCTTGTCAGATAATGATAAAGACTAGTAAAAATCAAGTAGGTACGTGGGTCGAGCTAGATAGCATAGCTACAATTGTTATATATGGACTACCCATGTATTATTACATTCCCTATATTACTACCGACTTTATATAGGTATAGATTCCACTTTCTCTAAATGGATTATGATATGAGCCCTTCCTTTTCTGTCTGTGACTGTATATGTGAATTGAATAGTAAGACAAGCCTATGAATGCATTTAAAGAAGATGGAGAGAAGAACGTAAAGATTTGGAGCAAAGAAATAGAAAAACTATATTATATGGATTTACAAAAAACTCGAATAGGGAATAAAAACGAGATATTGAAGTAGTTCTGATGATTCAGTAATATCAAATATCATCCCTTCTCAAATTAGGTTGGGAGTTCATAGTTTAGTTGGATGGATCTTAGTGATGGAATATGAACTACTAAGTAATGCAACTAATTAATATCATAATTACATAAATAACATTAATTAAACAGACTAATTAAGTAATATATAATAATTCATTTGTTTATTTAATTATATCATTAGCCATTTCTTAATTTTTTTGTTGTGAGGAGCTTAATATGAATCTCCTATTTTCTGTTGCATGAGTCAGGGTACTCCTACGGGCCAAGCCGTAGAAGGTATCGCAAGTCGACCAGAAGCAGAGGAGAAAATACGAGGTACTTTATTGCTTAATCTTGCTTTTATGGAAGCTTTAACACTTTACGGCATGGTCGTAGCATTAGCACTTTTATTTGGTAATTCGATTGTGTAATCCGAGAAACATGAAAAATAGGTACTTTTATTGCTTTGGCCCAGCCTCTTTTCTTCTTTAAATTATATCAGCTCAACACTTCACTCCTACAATCCCAGACGGACATGATTGGACTCGACTAACAAAACTTGTTTTGACTACATCTTTCTAATCATGCATGCTTTTGATGTATGGTTTAATGCGTTTAGTTTAAATTACAGCAAAGAAACAAATTTGAAAATTTTGAATGTCAAAATCAAAAGTAAAGTCAAATTTACCGTAAAACAAGTTTTTTAGGTAGTCAAACCGACTTGATTTGGTTATATAACTTTGTTCTTAGACATCTAAATGACTTTTTTTTCATGTTTGAAAGATATTCATCATTCTTTCGGAGTAAAACCTTTAGGATGTTGTTTTATATGCAAAATATAATGAAAATAGAGAGTACGTTGAAAACGACTATGGTCAACTTGTTTTTTGAAATATGACAATTGACACAAGACTACTATGACAAAATTCGGGTGTTTACACTCTTCTTGATCAAGCATGAGATGATGACAAAATAGTAAACACACCGATTTTGTAGAACGGATAAGATCAACATTGAGATCAAATCCATTTCTAAAAAGTTGTTTTTGACGAAGATGAAGATAAAAGTATGAATAAGCAGCTTTAAAGCATGTATGCAACTTAACACGAGGGTCGCTTTATCATAATCAGTTTTTTTAAACACTCTAATTGATTTCACAAATCATTGATCTTATGGTGGACCACCTCTAATCATTTCACAATCAATTTTAGTCTTATCCAAATTTCCTTTTGACTCCAGGACCGGCTGACCTTGGGCATTTTTAAGCCCATAGTGATGGGTCGACGTGGACCCTAAAGGTTGGCTTCAAATTTAGATTTCCGGTCCATTTTGGTTGACCTTGAATATCTCTTGGATGATCTAGAAATCCTAAGAGGATCAAATGATGTATGTATTATGATTCATATCAAGCGGATAAAGTGACTCGACGTCGATTCATCATTTTTAACATGATATATTACGCGGTTAATTCATCAATTATTTTAGTGCCCAAAATATATGATTAAATTATGCACTAGAGTAGAAAAAAAAATGGTTGAATCTAAATAATTCCTTCTTAAGTTCCATTTTTAAGAGGGTACTACGAATGTTCTAGCATGTTCGATCAACACACTGAAGGGTTGTGCGAGATATTTGGTGTGTAGGTGGTTTCCAAGTGCATGCCTAAGTACTTATAACTTCTACGGTCGTAATTCCGGTATAGCCGTTGGGACAAACTATTCTTACCCACCGACAGAGTTTGTTCTGATATGTTCTTTATTTCGTTCAAACAGTTACCTCATGGAGTGTTAATTGCAGCTATGAATGATATAAATACGATCGTTGCTTTAGCTTTAGTCATGTGAGTGACACATTTGTATTCATGCCTTACTAAAAAGCGCACCTGACCAGTTAGAAACGAAAACAAATAGGAATAGAGTTCCAATAAATGGAACCCAAGGACCATATTCTTCTCCATTTTTAGTTTTACTCAGGTCTTGAATGAAATCAAGAACATATCGGAAGAAATTGTTTGTCGGTCAGAATAGTCTGTGGATCAACGACTATACCGACTGAACCTAATAAGATTGCAATTACGACCCGAGAAGTTATAAGTACTTGGGCATGCGCTTGGAAACCTCCACACTGAATATCTCGCATAATCCTTTATTGTGTATTGACCGAACATGGTTGAACATTCGTAGTACCCTCTGACAAAAATGGAACTTAAGAAGGAATTATTTTGATTCAACCATTTCTTTTTCTACTACATAATATAATCATATATTTTGGGTAGTAAAATAATTAATGAATTAACCTCATAATATAACACACATTATAAATTTTTTCGATTAGGTCATTTCATGCCTTAAATCCAGGAAGTTATCCATATTCTATAAACGAGCCGAATGAAACCAAAGTTTCATGTTCGGTTTTGAATTATAGACGTTAAAAATGATGAATCGACGTCGACTATAGCCCTAGCCTTCAAAGCTAACGATGCGGGTTCGAGTCCCTTTATCCGCTCGATATGAATCATAATACATACATCATTGGATCCTCTTAGGATTTCTCGATCATCCAAGAGATATTCAAGGTCAACCAAAATGGACCGGAAATCTAAATTTGAAGCCAACCTTTAGGGTTCACGTCGACCCCTCACTATGGGCTTAAAAATGCCCAAGGTCAGCCGGTCCTGGAGTCAAAAGGCAATTTGGATAAGAGTAAAATTGATTGTGAAATGATTAGAGGTGGTCCACCATAGGATCAATGATTTGTGAAATCAATTAGAGTGTTTTATAAAACTGATTATGATAAAGAGACCCTCATGTTAAGTTGCATACATGCTTAAAGTTGCTTATTCATACTTTTGTCTTCATCTTCGTCAAAAACAACTTTTTAGAAATGGATTTGATCTCAATGTTGATCTTATCCGTTCTACAAAATCAGTGTGTTTACTATTTTGTCATCATCTCATGCTTGATCACGAAGAGTGTAAACACCCGAATTTTGTCATAGTAGTCTTGTGTCAATTGTCATATTTCAAAAAACAAGTTGACCATAGTCGTTTTCGACGTACTCTCTATTTTCATTATATTTTGCATATAAAACAACATCCTAAAGGTTTATATGCAAAATCCAAGAGATATTCTTTAAATTATATCAACTCAACACTTTACTCCTAAAATCCTAGACATGATTGGACTGCACTAACAAGTTAACTTGTTTTCACCATATCTTTCTAATCATCCATCATTTTGAGGTGTGGTTTAATGCATTGAGTTTAAATTATATTAAAAAACAAATTTGGCCAATTTGAATGTCAAAATCAGAATTTAATTAAAATTTTCCGAAAATCAGATTTTTTGGGTAGTCAAAAAGATAGGTGTGGCCCATAACATGGTACGAAATGACAAATTTTTTTCATGTTTGAAAGATAAGACTCTAGTTTCATGGTTCTTTTTGACAAAACCCTTTAGGATGTTGTTTTATATGCAAAACATATAGCGAATCTAGAAAATGTGTCGAAAGTGACTGTGGGCAACTTGTTTTATCTAATATGACCACAAGACTATGCCAAAATTAAGATGTTTTACATATTGTATTTCTTTGTTTTCAAGCATGTGAAGCTCTCTCAATTGCAAAAAAATAGACAGACTGATTTTGTAGATTGGATAAGATTAACATTGAGATCAAATCCATTTCTAAAAAGTTCTTTTTGACAAAGATGAAGATGAAAGTGTGAATAAGTAGCTTATAGCACGTACGCAACATAACACAATAGTCTCTCTATAATGCCTCATAATAAGTTTTAGATACTATAATTGATTTCACAAATCATTGATCCATGGGTAACCTCTAATGCTCGGCCATCCAAATTGCCTTTTGACTCTAATACGAACAGATCTTGTGCATTTTTTAGCCCCTAGTGATGGGTCGACCTAGACCCTAAAGGTTGATTTCAAATTTACATTTGTTGTCCATATTGGTTGACCTTGAATATCTCTTGGATGATCCAGAAATTATAGGAGGATCCAATGATGTATGTATTATGATTCATATAGAGCAGATAAAGGGACTAGAACCCACATCTTAACTTTGAAAGCTTGGGTGATAGTCGACATCGATTCATCATTTTTAACATCCTTAACTCAAAATGGAACAAGAAACTTTGGTTTCATTCAGCTCCTTTATGGAATATGGATAAATTCAAGGATTTAGTGCGCAAAGTGACATAAACGAAAAAGATTACGATGTGTGATATATTACATGTTTAATTCATTATTTAATTTAGGACCCCAAATATACGATTAAGTTAGTTTGTAGAGTAGAAAAAGCAATGGTTGATCAAAGTAATTCCTTCTTAAGTTTCATTTCTGTAAGAGGGTACTACGAATGTTCTACCATCTTTGATCAACACACTAAAGGGTTATGCGAAATATTATGTGTGGAAGTAGGTAACATTTCTATTGGCAAATAGGAGGTTTCCAAGTGCATGCCCAAGTACTTATAACTTCTTGGGTAGTAATTGCTATCATATTAGATTCGCCCTCTATAGCCGTTAAGAATACACAAACTATTTTGACGTAGGCAAAACTCAAAACGGAGAAGAATAATGTAATTGGGCTCTTTTATTTGAACTCCATTCCTATTTGTCTTTGTTTCTAACTGGTTAGGTGTGCTTTTACCTTTGAGAATCATACAGTTATCTCATGAGAGTTGCACCTACGAATGACATAAATACTACTGTTGGTTTAGCTTTACTCATGTCAGTGGGTTATTTCGGTAAATGTAATCAACCGACTCTAATACTTTTACCAATTAAGGTCTTAGAAGATTGCACAAAACCTTTATCACGTAATTTTTTAATTTTTACGAATATTTTGTCCGGTGAATTAGTAATTCTTGTTCTTGTTTCTTTAGTACAATTAGTAGCCATGGAAGGGCATCATTGACTAGCTTTTCATCCAAATAAATAATAAAACAATGCTTTAATTTTCAGAATCGCTTTTCCTAAGATCCCCTTTGTCCAATTCATGTCATAAATCTCCTTTATTTTCTGAGTCAATTGCGATGATTCATAATTGTGGCAATAATTGTTATTCTGTTGGGGCATGCGACAAAACAATTGTAACTATGTTTTGAGAAACCACTGCTATTTCATTCCATTCTATTCAACAATTAACCAAATTTGGAATTAATTGCGATTGAATCAATCAATCATTAAATCTTGATATGTGATGATTGACTATGATGAATCTCTTCGTCTGGATCCTTGTCAGATAATGATAAAGACTAGTAAAAATCAAGTAGGTACGTGGGTCGAGCTAGATAGCATAGCTACAATTGTTATATATGGACTACCCATGTATTATTACATTCCCTATATTACTACCGACTTTATATAGGTATAGATTCCACTTTCTCTAAATGGATTATGATATGAGCCCTTCCTTTTCTGTCTGTGACTGTATATGTGAATTGAATAGTAAGACAAGCCTATGAATGCATTTAAAGAAGATGGAGAGAAGAACGTAAAGATTTGGAGCAAAGAAATAGAAAAACTATATTATATGGATTTACAAAAAACTCGAATAGGGAATAAAAACGAGATATTGAAGTAGTTCTGATGATTCAGTAATATCAAATATCATCCCTTCTCAAATTAGGTTGGGAGTTCATAGTTTAGTTGGATGGATCTTAGTGATGGAATATGAACTACTAAGTAATGCAACTAATTAATATCATAATTACATAAATAACATTAATTAAACAGACTAATTAAGTAATATATAATAATTCATTTGTTTATTTAATTATATCATTAGCCATTTCTTAATTTTTTTGTTGTGAGGAGCTTAATATGAATCTCCTATTTTCTGTTGCATGAGTCAGGGTACTCCTACGGGCCAAGCCGTAGAAGGTATCGCAAGTCGACCAGAAGCAGAGGAGAAAATACGAGGTACTTTATTGCTTAATCTTGCTTTTATGGAAGCTTTAACACTTTACGGCATGGTCGTAGCATTAGCACTTTTATTTGGTAATCCGATTGTGTAATCCGAGAAACATGAAAAATAGGTACTTTTATTGCTTTGGCCCAGCCTCTTTTCTTCTTTAAATTATATCAGCTCAACACTTCACTCCTACAATCCCAGACGGACATGATTGGACTCGACTAACAAAACTTGTTTTGACTACATCTTTCTAATCATGCATGCTTTTGATGTATGGTTTAATGCGTTTAGTTTAAATTACAGCAAAGAAACAAATTTGAAAATTTTGAATGTCAAAATCAAAAGTAAAGTCAAATTTACCGTAAAACAAGTTTTTTAGGTAGTCAAACCGACTTGTTTTGGTTATATAACTTTGTTCTTAGACATCTAAATGACTTTTTTTTCATGTTTGAAAGATATTCATCATTCTTTCGGAGTAAAACCTTTAGGATGTTGTTTTATATGCAAAATATAATGAAAATAGAGAGTACGTTGAAAACGACTATGGTCAACTTGTTTTTTGAAATATGACAATTGACACAAGACTACTATGACAAAATTCGGGTGTTTACACTCTTCTTGATCAAGCATGAGATGATGACAAAATAGTAAACACACCGATTTTGTAGAACGGATAAGATCAACATTGAGATCAAATCCATTTCTAAAAAGTTGTTTTTGACGAAGATGAAGATAAAAGTATGAATAAGCAGCTTTAAAGCATGTATGCAACTTAACACGAGGGTCTCTTTATCATAATCAGTTTTTTTAAACACTCTAATTGATTTCACAAATCATTGATCTTATGGTGGACCACCTCTAATCATTTCACAATCAATTTTAGTCTTATCCAAATTTCCTTTTGACTCCAGGACCGGCTGACCTTGGGCATTTTTAAGCCCATAGTGATGGGTCGACGTGGACCCTAAAGGTTGGCTTCAAATTTAGATTTCCGGTCCATTTTGGTTGACCTTGAATATCTCTTGGATGATCTAGAAATCCTAAGAGGATCAAATGATGTATGTATTATGATTCATATCAAGCGGATAAAGTGACTCGACGTCGATTCATCATTTTTAACATGATATATTACGCGGTTAATTCATCAATTATTTTAGTGCCCAAAATATATGATTAAATTATGCACTAGAGTAGAAAAAAAAATGGTTGAATCTAAATAATTCCTTCTTAAGTTCCATTTTTAAGAGGGTACTACGAATGTTCTAGCATGTTCGATCAACACACTGAAGGGTTGTGCGAGATATTTGGTGTGTAGGTGGTTTCCAAGTGCATGCCTAAGTACTTATAACTTCTACGGTCGTAATTCCGGTATAGCCGTTGGGACAAACTATTCTTACCCACCGACAGAGTTTGTTCTGATATGTTCTTTATTTCGTTCAAACAGTTACCTCATGGAGTGTTAATTGCAGCTATGAATGATATAAATACGATCGTTGCTTTAGCTTTAGTCATGTGAGTGACACATTTGTATTCATGCCTTACTAAAAAGCGCACCTGACCAGTTAGAAACGAAAACAAATAGGAATAGAGTTCCAATAAATGGAACCCAAGGACCATATTCTTCTCCATTTTTAGTTTTACTCAGGTCTTGAATGAAATCAAGAACATATCGGAAGAAATTGTTTGTCGGTCAGAATAGTCTGTGGATCAACGGCTATACCGACTGAACCTAATAAGATTGCAATTACGACCCGAGAAGTTATAAGTACTTGGGCATGCGCTTGGAAACCTCCACACTGAATATCTCGCATAATCCTTTATTGTGTATTGACCGAACATGGTTGAACATTCGTAGTACCCTCTGACAAAAATGGAACTTAAGAAGGAATTATTTTGATTCAACCATTTCTTTTTCTACTACATAATATAATCATATATTTTGGGTAGTAAAATAATTAATGAATTAACCTCATAATATAACACACATTATAAATTTTTTCGATTAGGTCATTTCATGCCTTAAATCCAGGAAGTTATCCATATTCCATAAACGAGCCGAATGAAACCAAAGTTTCATGTTCGGTTTTGAATTATAGACGTTAAAAATGATGAATCGACGTCGACTATAGCCCTAGCCTTCAAAGCTAACGATGCGGGTTCGAGTCCCTTTATCCGCTCGATATGAATCATAATACATACATCATTGGATCCTCTTAGGATTTCTCGATCATCCAAGAGATATTCAAGGTCAACCAAAATGGACCGGAAATCTAAATTTGAAGCCAACCTTTAGGGTTCACGTCGACCCCTCACTATGGGCTTAAAAATGCCCAAGGTCAGCCGGTCCTGGAGTCAAAAGGCAATTTGGATAAGAGTAAAATTGATTGTGAAATGATTAGAGGTGGTCCACCATAGGATCAATGATTTGTGAAATCAATTAGAGTGTTTTATAAAACTGATTATGATAAAGAGACCCTCATGTTAAGTTGCATACATGCTTAAAGTTGCTTATTCATACTTTTATCTTCATCTTCGTCAAAAACAACTTTTTAGAAATGGATTTGATCTCAATGTTGATCTTATCCGTTCTACAAAATCAGTGTGTTTACTATTTTGTCATCATCTCATGCTTGATCACGAAGAGTGTAAACACTCGAATTTTGTCCTAGTAGTCTTGTGTCAATTGTCATATTTCAAAAAACAAGTTGACCATAGTCGTTTTCGACGTACTCTCTATTTTCATTATATTTTGCATATAAAACAACATCCTAAAGGTTTATATGCAAAATCCAAGAGATATTCTTTAAATTATATCAACTCAACAGTTTACTCCTAAAATCCTAGACATGATTGGACTGCACTAACAAGTTAACTTGTTTTCACCATATCTTTATAATCATCCATCATTTTGAGGTGTGGTTTAATGCATTGAGTTTAAATTATATTAAAAAACAAATTTGGCCAATTTGAATGTCAAAATCAGAATTTAATTAAAATTTTCCGAAAATCAGATTTTTTGGGTAGTCAAAAAGATAGGTGTGGCCCATAACATGGTACGAAATGACAAATTTTTTTCATGTTTGAAAGATAAGACTCTAGTTTCATGATTCTTTTTGACAAAACCCTTTAGGATGTTGTTTTATATGCAAAACATATAGCGAATCTAGAAAATGTGTCGAAAGTGACTGTGGGCAACTTGTTTTATCTAATATGACCACAAGACTATGCCAAAATTAAGATGTTTTACATATTGTATTTCTTTGTTTTCAAGCATGTGAAGCTCTCTCAATTGCAAAAAAATAGACAGACTGATTTTGTAGATTGGATAAGATTAACATTGAGATCAAATCCATTTCTAAAAAGTTCTTTTTGACAAAGATGAAGATGAAAGTGTGAATAAGTAGCTTAAAGCACGTACGCAACATAACACAATAGTCTCTCTATAATGCCTCATAATAAGTTTTAGATACTATAATTGATTTCACAAATCATTGATCCATGGGTAACCTCTAATGCTCGGCCATCCAAATTGCCTTTTGACTCTAATACGAACAGATCTTGTGCATTTTTTAGCCCCTAGTGATGGGTCGACCTAGACCCTAAAGGTTGATTTCAAATTTACATTTGTTGTCCATATTGGTTGACCTTGAATATCTCTTGGATGATCCAGAAATAATAGGAGGATCCAATGATGTATGTATTATGATTCATATAGAGCAGATAAAGGGACTAGAACCCACATCTTAACTTTGAAAGTTTGGGTGATAGTCGACATCGATTCATCATTTTTAACATCCTTAACTCAAAATGGAACAAGAAACTTTGGTTTCATTCAGCTCCTTTATGGAATATGGATAAATTCAAGGATTTAGTGCGCAAAGTGACATAAACGAAAAAGATTACGATGTGTGATATATTACATGTTTAATTCATTATTTAATTTAGGACCCCAAATATACGATTAAGTTAGTTTGTAGAGTAGAAAAAGCAATGGTTGATCAAAGTAATTCCTTCTTAAGTTTCATTTCTGTAAGAGGGTACTACGAATGTTCTACCATCTTTGATCAACACACTAAAGGGTTATGCGAAATATTATGTGTGGAAGTAGGTAACATTTCTATTGGCAAATAGGAGGTTTCCAAGTGCATGCCCAAGTACTTATAACTTCTTGGGTAGTAATTGCTATCATATTAGATTCGCCCTCTATAGCCGTTAAGAATACACAAACTATTTTGACGTAGGCAAAACTCAAAACGGAGAAGAATAAGGTAATTGGGTTCTTTTATTTGAACTCCATTCCTATTTGTCTTTGTTTCTAACTGGTTAGGTGTGCTTTTACCTTTGAGAATCATACAGTTATCTCATGAGAGTTGCACCTACGAATGACATAAATACTACTGTTGGTTTAGCTTTACTCATGTCAGTGGGTTATTTCGGTAAATGTAATCAACCGACTCTAATACTTTTACCAATTAAGGTCTTAGAAGATTGCACAAAACCTTTATCACGTAATTTTTTAATTTTTACGAATATTTTGTCCGGTGAATTAGTAATTCTTGTTCTTGTTTCTTTAGTACAATTAGTAGCCATGGAAGGGCATCATTGACTAGCTTTTCATCCAAATAAATAATAAAACAATGCTTTAATTTTCAGAATCGCTTTTCCTAAGATCCCCTTTGTCCAATTCATGTCATAAATCTCCTTTATTTTCTGAGTCAATTGCGATGATTCATAATTGTGGCAATAATTGTTATTCTGTTGGGGCATGCGACAAAACAATTGTAACTATGTTTTGAGAAACCACTGCTATTTCATTCCATTCTATTCAACAATTAACCAAATTTGGAATTAATTGCGATTGAATCAATCAATCATTAAATCTTGATATGTGATGATTGACTATGATGAATCTCTTCGTCTGGATCCTTGTCAGATAATGATAAAGACTAGTAAAAATCAAGTAGGTACGTGGGTCGAGCTAGATAGCATAGCTACAATTGTTATATATGGACTACCCATGTATTATTACATTCCCTATATTACTACCGACTTTATATAGGTATAGATTCCACTTTCTCTAAATGGATTATGATATGAGCCCTTCCTTTTCTGTCTGTGACTGTATATGTGAATTGAATAGTAAGACAAGCCTATGAATGCATTTAAAGAAGATGGAGAGAAGAACGTAAAGATTTGGAGCAAAGAAATAGAAAAACTATATTATATGGATTTACAAAAAACTCGAATAGGGAATAAAAACGAGATATTGAAGTAGTTCTGATGATTCAGTAATATCAAATATCATCCCTTCTCAAATTAGGTTGGGAGTTCATAGTTTAGTTGGATGGATCTTAGTGATGGAATATGAACTACTAAGTAATGCAACTAATTAATATCATAATTACATAAATAACATTAATTAAACAGACTAATTAAGTAATATATAATAATTCATTTGTTTATTTAATTATATCATTAGCCATTTCTTAATTTTTTTGTTGTGAGGAGCTTAATATGAATCTCCTATTTTCTGTTGCATGAGTCAGGGTACTCCTACGGGCCAAGCCGTAGAAGGTATCGCAAGTCGACCAGAAGCAGAGGAGAAAATACGAGGTACTTTATTGCTTAATCTTGCTTTTATGGAAGCTTTAACACTTTACGGCATGGTCGTAGCATTAGCACTTTTATTTGGTAATCCGATTGTGTAATCCGAGAAACATGAAAAATAGGTACTTTTATTGCTTTGGCCCAGCCTCTTTTCTTCTTTAAATTATATCAGCTCAACACTTCACTCCTACAATCCCAGACGGACATGATTGGACTCGACTAACAAAACTTGTTTTGACTACATCTTTCTAATCATGCATGCTTTTGATGTATGGTTTAATGCGTTTAGTTTAAATTACAGCAAAGAAACAAATTTGAAAATTTTGAATGTCAAAATCAAAAGTAAAGTCAAATTTACCGTAAAACAAGTTTTTTAGGTAGTCAAACCGACTTGTTTTGGTTATATAACTTTGTTCTTAGACATCTAAATGACTTTTTTTTCATGTTTGAAAGATATTCATCATTCTTTCGGAGTAAAACCTTTAGGATGTTGTTTTATATGCAAAATATAATGAAAATAGAGAGTACGTTGAAAACGACTATGGTCAACTTGTTTTTTGAAATATGACAATTGACACAAGACTACTATGACAAAATTCGGGTGTTTACACTCTTCTTGATCAAGCATGAGATGATGACAAAATAGTAAACACACCGATTTTGTAGAACGGATAAGATCAACATTGAGATCAAATCCATTTCTAAAAAGTTGTTTTTGACGAAGATGAAGATAAAAGTATGAATAAGCAGCTTTAAAGCATGTATGCAACTTAACACGAGGGTCTCTTTATCATAATCAGTTTTTTTAAACACTCTAATTGATTTCACAAATCATTGATCTTATGGTGGACCACCTCTAATCATTTCACAATCAATTTTAGTCTTATCCAAATTTCCTTTTGACTCCAGGACCGGCTGACCTTGGGCATTTTTAAGCCCATAGTGATGGGTCGACGTGGACCCTAAAGGTTGGCTTCAAATTTAGATTTCCGGTCCATTTTGGTTGACCTTGAATATCTCTTGGATGATCTAGAAATCCTAAGAGGATCAAATGATGTATGTATTATGATTCATATCAAGCGGATAAAGTGACTCGACGTCGATTCATCATTTTTAACATGATATATTACGCGGTTAATTCATCAATTATTTTAGTGCCCAAAATATATGATTAAATTATGCACTAGAGTAGAAAAAAAAATGGTTGAATCTAAATAATTCCTTCTTAAGTTCCATTTTTAAGAGGGTACTACGAATGTTCTAGCATGTTCGATCAACACACTGAAGGGTTGTGCGAGATATTTGGTGTGTAGGTGGTTTCCAAGTGCATGCCTAAGTACTTATAACTTCTACGGTCGTAATTCCGGTATAGCCGTTGGGACAAACTATTCTTACCCACCGACAGAGTTTGTTCTGATATGTTCTTTATTTCGTTCAAACAGTTACCTCATGGAGTGTTAATTGCAGCTATGAATGATATAAATACGATCGTTGCTTTAGCTTTAGTCATGTGAGTGACACATTTGTATGCATGCCTTACTAAAAAGCGCACCTGACCAGTTAGAAACGAAAACAAATAGGAATAGAGTTCCAATAAAAGGAACCCAAGGACCATATTCTTCTCCATTTTTAGTTTTACTCAGGTCTTGAATGAAATCAAGAACATATCGGAAGAAATTGTTTGTCGGTCAGAATAGTCTGTGGATCAACGGCTATACCGACTGAACCTAATAAGATTGCAATTACGACCCGAGAAGTTATAAGTACTTGGGCATGCGCTTGGAAACCTCCACACTGAATATCTCGCATAATCCTTTATTGTGTATTGACCGAACATGGTTGAACATTCGTAGTACCCTCTGACAAAAATGGAACTTAAGAAGGAATTATTTTGATTCAACCATTTCTTTTTCTACTACATAATATAATCATATATTTTGGGTAGTAAAATAATTAATGAATTAACCTCATAATATAACACACATTATAAATTTTTTCGATTAGGTCATTTCATGCCTTAAATCCAGGAAGTTATCCATATTCCATAAACGAGCCGAATGAAACCAAAGTTTCATGTTCGGTTTTGAATTATAGACGTTAAAAATGATGAATCGACGTCGACTATAGCCCTAGCCTTCAAAGCTAACGATGCGGGTTCGAGTCCCTTTATCCGCTCGATATGAATCATAATACATACATCATTGGATCCTCTTAGGATTTCTCGATCATCCAAGAGATATTCAAGGTCAACCAAAATGGACCGGAAATCTAAATTTGAAGCCAACCTTTAGGGTTCACGTCGACCCCTCACTATGGGCTTAAAAATGCCCAAGGTCAGCCGGTCCTGGAGTCAAAAGGCAATTTGGATAAGAGTAAAATTGATTGTGAAATGATTAGAGGTGGTCCACCATAGGATCAATGATTTGTGAAATCAATTAGAGTGTTTTATAAAACTGATTATGATAAAGAGACCCTCATGTTAAGTTGCATACATGCTTAAAGTTGCTTATTCATACTTTTATCTTCATCTTCGTCAAAAACAACTTTTTAGAAATGGATTTGATCTCAATGTTGATCTTATCCGTTCTACAAAATCAGTGTGTTTACTATTTTGTCATCATCTCATGCTTGATCACGAAGAGTGTAAACACCCGAATTTTGTCCTAGTAGTCTTGTGTCAATTGTCATATTTCAAAAAACAAGTTGACCATAGTCGTTTTCGACGTACTCTCTATTTTCATTATATTTTGCATATAAAACAACATCCTAAAGGTTTATATGCAAAATCCAAGAGATATTCTTTAAATTATATCAACTCAACAGTTTACTCCTAAAATCCTAGACATGATTGGACTGCACTAACAAGTTAACTTGTTTTCACCATATCTTTATAATCATCCATCATTTTGAGGTGTGGTTTAATGCATTGAGTTTAAATTATATTAAAAAACAAATTTGGCCAATTTGAATGTCAAAATCAGAATTTAATTAAAATTTTCCGAAAATCAGATTTTTTGGGTAGTCAAAAAGATAGGTGTGGCCCATAACATGGTACGAAATGACAAATTTTTTTCATGTTTGAAAGATAAGACTCTAGTTTCATGATTCTTTTTGACAAAACCCTTTAGGATGTTGTTTTATATGCAAAACATATAGCGAATCTAGAAAATGTGTCGAAAGTGACTGTGGGCAACTTGTTTTATCTAATATGACCACAAGACTATGCCAAAATTAAGATGTTTTACATATTGTATTTCTTTGTTTTCAAGCATGTGAAGCTCTCTCAATTGCAAAAAAATAGACAGACTGATTTTGTAGATTGGATAAGATTAACATTGAGATCAAATCCATTTCTAAAAAGTTCTTTTTGACAAAGATGAAGATGAAAGTGTGAATAAGTAGCTTAAAGCACGTACGCAACATAACACAATAGTCTCTCTATAATGCCTCATAATAAGTTTTAGATACTATAATTGATTTCACAAATCATTGATCCATGGGTAACCTCTAATGCTCGGCCATCCAAATTGCCTTTTGACTCTAATACGAACAGATCTTGTGCATTTTTTAGCCCCTAGTGATGGGTCGACCTAGACCCTAAAGGTTGATTTCAAATTTACATTTGTTGTCCATATTGGTTGACCTTGAATATCTCTTGGATGATCCAGAAATAATAGGAGGATCCAATGATGTATGTATTATGATTCATATAGAGCAGATAAAGGGACTAGAACCCACATCTTAACTTTGAAAGTTTGGGTGATAGTCGACATCGATTCATCATTTTTAACATCCTTAACTCAAAATGGAACAAGAAACTTTGGTTTCATTCAGCTCCTTTATGGAATATGGATAAATTCAAGGATTTAGTGCGCAAAGTGACATAAACGAAAAAGATTACGATGTGTGATATATTACATGTTTAATTCATTATTTAATTTAGGACCCCAAATATACGATTAAGTTAGTTTGTAGAGTAGAAAAAGCAATGGTTGATCAAAGTAATTCCTTCTTAAGTTTCATTTCTGTAAGAGGGTACTACGAATGTTCTACCATCTTTGATCAACACACTAAAGGGTTATGCGAAATATTATGTGTGGAAGTAGGTAACATTTCTATTGGCAAATAGGAGGTTTCCAAGTGCATGCCCAAGTACTTATAACTTCTTGGGTAGTAATTGCTATCATATTAGATTCGCCCTCTATAGCCGTTAAGAATACACAAACTATTTTGACGTAGGCAAAACTCAAAACGGAGAAGAATAAGGTAATTGGGTTCTTTTATTTGAACTCCATTCCTATTTGTCTTTGTTTCTAACTGGTTAGGTGTGCTTTTACCTTTGAGAATCATACAGTTATCTCATGAGAGTTGCACCTACGAATGACATAAATACTACTGTTGGTTTAGCTTTACTCATGTCAGTGGGTTATTTCGGTAAATGTAATCAACCGACTCTAATACTTTTACCAATTAAGGTCTTAGAAGATTGCACAAAACCTTTATCACGTAATTTTTTAATTTTTACGAATATTTTGTCCGGTGAATTAGTAATTCTTGTTCTTGTTTCTTTAGTACAATTAGTAGCCATGGAAGGGCATCATTGACTAGCTTTTCATCCAAATAAATAATAAAACAATGCTTTAATTTTCAGAATCGCTTTTCCTAAGATCCCCTTTGTCCAATTCATGTCATAAATCTCCTTTATTTTCTGAGTCAATTGCGATGATTCATAATTGTGGCAATAATTGTTATTCTGTTGGGGCATGCGACAAAACAATTGTAACTATGTTTTGAGAAACCACTGCTATTTCATTCCATTCTATTCAACAATTAACCAAATTTGGAATTAATTGCGATTGAATCAATCAATCATTAAATCTTGATATGTGATGATTGACTATGATGAATCTCTTCGTCTGGATCCTTGTCAGATAATGATAAAGACTAGTAAAAATCAAGTAGGTACGTGGGTCGAGCTAGATAGCATAGCTACAATTGTTATATATGGACTACCCATGTATTATTACATTCCCTATATTACTACCGACTTTATATAGGTATAGATTCCACTTTCTCTAAATGGATTATGATATGAGCCCTTCCTTTTCTGTCTGTGACTGTATATGTGAATTGAATAGTAAGACAAGCCTATGAATGCATTTAAAGAAGATGGAGAGAAGAACGTAAAGATTTGGAGCAAAGAAATAGAAAAACTATATTATATGGATTTACAAAAAACTCGAATAGGGAATAAAAACGAGATATTGAAGTAGTTCTGATGATTCAGTAATATCAAATATCATCCCTTCTCAAATTAGGTTGGGAGTTCATAGTTTAGTTGGATGGATCTTAGTGATGGAATATGAACTACTAAGTAATGCAACTAATTAATATCATAATTACATAAATAACATTAATTAAACAGACTAATTAAGTAATATATAATAATTCATTTGTTTATTTAATTATATCATTAGCCATTTCTTAATTTTTTTGTTGTGAGGAGCTTAATATGAATCTCCTATTTTCTGTTGCATGAGTCAGGGTACTCCTACGGGCCAAGCCGTAGAAGGTATCGCAAGTCGACCAGAAGCAGAGGAGAAAATACGAGGTACTTTATTGCTTAATCTTGCTTTTATGGAAGCTTTAACACTTTACGGCATGGTCGTAGCATTAGCACTTTTATTTGGTAATCCGATTGTGTAATCCGAGAAACATGAAAAATAGGTACTTTTATTGCTTTGGCCCAGCCTCTTTTCTTCTTTAAATTATATCAGCTCAACACTTCACTCCTACAATCCCAGACGGACATGATTGGACTCGACTAACAAAACTTGTTTTGACTACATCTTTCTAATCATGCATGCTTTTGATGTATGGTTTAATGCGTTTAGTTTAAATTACAGCAAAGAAACAAATTTGAAAATTTTGAATGTCAAAATCAAAAGTAAAGTCAAATTTACCGTAAAACAAGTTTTTTAGGTAGTCAAACCGACTTGTTTTGGTTATATAACTTTGTTCTTAGACATCTAAATGACTTTTTTTTCATGTTTGAAAGATATTCATCATTCTTTCGGAGTAAAACCTTTAGGATGTTGTTTTATATGCAAAATATAATGAAAATAGAGAGTACGTTGAAAACGACTATGGTCAACTTGTTTTTTGAAATATGACAATTGACACAAGACTACTATGACAAAATTCGGGTGTTTACACTCTTCTTGATCAAGCATGAGATGATGACAAAATAGTAAACACACCGATTTTGTAGAACGGATAAGATCAACATTGAGATCAAATCCATTTCTAAAAAGTTGTTTTTGACGAAGATGAAGATAAAAGTATGAATAAGCAGCTTTAAAGCATGTATGCAACTTAACACGAGGGTCTCTTTATCATAATCAGTTTTTTTAAACACTCTAATTGATTTCACAAATCATTGATCCTATGGTGGACCACCTATAATCATTTCACAATCAATTTTAGTCTTGTCCAAATTTCCTTTTGACTCCAGGACCGGCTGACCTTGGGCATTTTTAAGCCCATAGTGATGGGTCGACGTGGACCCTAAAGGTTGGCTTCAAATTTAGATTTCCGGTCCATTTTGGTTGACCTTGAATATCTCTTGGATGATCTAGAAATCCTAAGAGGATCAAATGATGTATGTATTATGATTCATATCAAGCGGATAAAGTGACTCGACGTCGATTCATCATTTTTAACATGATATATTACGCGGTTAATTCATCAATTATTTTAGTGCCCAAAATATATGATTAAATTATGCACTAGAGTAGAAAAAAAAATGGTTGAATCTAAATAATTCCTTCTTAAGTTCCATTTTTAAGAGGGTACTACGAATGTTCTAGCATGTTCGATCAACACACTGAAGGGTTGTGCGAGATATTTGGTGTGTAGGTGGTTTCCAAGTGCATGCCTAAGTACTTATAACTTCTACGGTCGTAATTCCGGTATAGCCGTTGGGACAAACTATTCTTACCCACCGACAGAGTTTGTTCTGATATGTTCTTTATTTCGTTCAAACAGTTACCTCATGGAGTGTTAATTGCAGCTGTGAATGATATAAATACGATCGTTGCTTTAGCTTTAGTCATGTGAGTGACACATTTGTATTCATGCCTTACTAAAAAGCGCACCTGACCAGTTAGAAACGAAAACAAATAGGAATAGAGTTCCAATAAATGGAACCCAAGGACCATATTCTTCTCCATTTTTAGTTTTACTCAGGTCTTGAATGAAATCAAGAACATATCGGAAGAAATTGTTTGTCGGTCAGAATAGTCTGTGGATCAACGGCTATACCGACTGAACCTAATAAGATTGCAATTACGACCCGAGAAGTTATAAGTACTTGGGCATGCGCTTGGAAACCTCCACACTGAATATCTCGCATAATCCTTTATTGTGTATTGACCGAACATGGTTGAACATTCGTAGTACCCTCTGACAAAAATGGAACTTAAGAAGGAATTATTTTGATTCAACCATTTCTTTTTCTACTACATAATATAATCATATATTTTGGGTAGTAAAATAATTAATGAATTAACCTCATAATATAACACACATTATAAATTTTTTCGATTAGGTCATTTCATGCCTTAAATCCAGGAAGTTATCCATATTCCATAAACGAGCCGAATGAAACCAAAGTTTCATGTTCGGTTTTGAATTATAGACGTTAAAAATGATGAATCGACGTCGACTATAGCCCTAGCCTTCAAAGCTAACGATGCGGGTTCGAGTCCCTTTATCCGCTCGATATGAATCATAATACATACATCATTGGATCCTCTTAGGATTTCTCGATCATCCAAGAGATATTCAAGGTCAACCAAAATGGACCGGAAATCTAAATTTGAAGCCAACCTTTAGGGTTCACGTCGACCCCTCACTATGGGCTTAAAAATGCCCAAGGTCAGCCGGTCCTGGAGTCAAAAGGCAATTTGGATAAGAGTAAAATTGATTGTGAAATGATTAGAGGTGGTCCACCATAGGATCAATGATTTGTGAAATCAATTAGAGTGTTTTATAAAACTGATTATGATAAAGAGACCCTCATGTTAAGTTGCATACATGCTTAAAGTTGCTTATTCATACTTTTATCTTCATCTTCGTCAAAAACAACTTTTTAGAAATGGATTTGATCTCAATGTTGATCTTATCCGTTCTACAAAATCAGTGTGTTTACTATTTTGTCATCATCTCATGCTTGATCACGAAGAGTGTAAACACCCGAATTTTGTCCTAGTAGTCTTGTGTCAATTGTCATATTTCAAAAAACAAGTTGACCATAGTCGTTTTCGACGTACTCTCTATTTTCATTATATTTTGCATATAAAACAACATCCTAAAGGTTTATATGCAAAATCCAAGAGATATTCTTTAAATTATATCAACTCAACAGTTTACTCCTAAAATCCTAGACATGATTGGACTGCACTAACAAGTTAACTTGTTTTCACCATATCTTTATAATCATCCATCATTTTGAGGTGTGGTTTAATGCATTGAGTTTAAATTATATTAAAAAACAAATTTGGCCAATTTGAATGTCAAAATCAGAATTTAATTAAAATTTTCCGAAAATCAGATTTTTTGGGTAGTCAAAAAGATAGGTGTGGCCCATAACATGGTACGAAATGACAAATTTTTTTCATGTTTGAAAGATAAGACTCTAGTTTCATGATTCTTTTTGACAAAACCCTTTAGGATGTTGTTTTATATGCAAAACATATAGCGAATCTAGAAAATGTGTCGAAAGTGACTGTGGGCAACTTGTTTTATCTAATATGACCACAAGACTATGCCAAAATTAAGATGTTTTACATATTGTATTTCTTTGTTTTCAAGCATGTGAAGCTCTCTCAATTGCAAAAAAATAGACAGACTGATTTTGTAGATTGGATAAGATTAACATTGAGATCAAATCCATTTCTAAAAAGTTCTTTTTGACAAAGATGAAGATGAAAGTGTGAATAAGTAGCTTAAAGCACGTACGCAACATAACACAATAGTCTCTCTATAATGCCTCATAATAAGTTTTAGATACTATAATTGATTTCACAAATCATTGATCCATGGGTAACCTCTAATGCTCGGCCATCCAAATTGCCTTTTGACTCTAATACGAACAGATCTTGTGCATTTTTTAGCCCCTAGTGATGGGTCGACCTAGACCCTAAAGGTTGATTTCAAATTTACATTTGTTGTCCATATTGGTTGACCTTGAATATCTCTTGGATGATCCAGAAATAATAGGAGGATCCAATGATGTATGTATTATGATTCATATAGAGCAGATAAAGGGACTAGAACCCACATCTTAACTTTGAAAGTTTGGGTGATAGTCGACATCGATTCATCATTTTTAACATCCTTAACTCAAAATGGAACAAGAAACTTTGGTTTCATTCAGCTCCTTTATGGAATATGGATAAATTCAAGGATTTAGTGCGCAAAGTGACATAAACGAAAAAGATTACGATGTGTGATATATTACATGTTTAATTCATTATTTAATTTAGGACCCCAAATATACGATTAAGTTAGTTTGTAGAGTAGAAAAAGCAATGGTTGATCAAAGTAATTCCTTCTTAAGTTTCATTTCTGTAAGAGGGTACTACGAATGTTCTACCATCTTTGATCAACACACTAAAGGGTTATGCGAAATATTATGTGTGGAAGTAGGTAACATTTCTATTGGCAAATAGGAGGTTTCCAAGTGCATGCCCAAGTACTTATAACTTCTTGGGTAGTAATTGCTATCATATTAGATTCGCCCTCTATAGCCGTTAAGAATACACAAACTATTTTGACGTAGGCAAAACTCAAAACGGAGAAGAATAAGGTAATTGGGTTCTTTTATTTGAACTCCATTCCTATTTGTCTTTGTTTCTAACTGGTTAGGTGTGCTTTTACCTTTGAGAATCATACAGTTATCTCATGAGAGTTGCACCTACGAATGACATAAATACTACTGTTGGTTTAGCTTTACTCATGTCAGTGGGTTATTTCGGTAAATGTAATCAACCGACTCTAATACTTTTACCAATTAAGGTCTTAGAAGATTGCACAAAACCTTTATCACGTAATTTTTTAATTTTTACGAATATTTTGTCCGGTGAATTAGTAATTCTTGTTCTTGTTTCTTTAGTACAATTAGTAGCCATGGAAGGGCATCATTGACTAGCTTTTCATCCAAATAAATAATAAAACAATGCTTTAATTTTCAGAATCGCTTTTCCTAAGATCCCCTTTGTCCAATTCATGTCATAAATCTCCTTTATTTTCTGAGTCAATTGCGATGATTCATAATTGTGGCAATAATTGTTATTCTGTTGGGGCATGCGACAAAACAATTGTAACTATGTTTTGAGAAACCACTGCTATTTCATTCCATTCTATTCAACAATTAACCAAATTTGGAATTAATTGCGATTGAATCAATCAATCATTAAATCTTGATATGTGATGATTGACTATGATGAATCTCTTCGTCTGGATCCTTGTCAGATAATGATAAAGACTAGTAAAAATCAAGTAGGTACGTGGGTCGAGCTAGATAGCATAGCTACAATTGTTATATATGGACTACCCATGTATTATTACATTCCCTATATTACTACCGACTTTATATAGGTATAGATTCCACTTTCTCTAAATGGATTATGATATGAGCCCTTCCTTTTCTGTCTGTGACTGTATATGTGAATTGAATAGTAAGACAAGCCTATGAATGCATTTAAAGAAGATGGAGAGAAGAACGTAAAGATTTGGAGCAAAGAAATAGAAAAACTATATTATATGGATTTACAAAAAACTCGAATAGGGAATAAAAACGAGATATTGAAGTAGTTCTGATGATTCAGTAATATCAAATATCATCCCTTCTCAAATTAGGTTGGGAGTTCATAGTTTAGTTGGATGGATCTTAGTGATGGAATATGAACTACTAAGTAATGCAACTAATTAATATCATAATTACATAAATAACATTAATTAAACAGACTAATTAAGTAATATATAATAATTCATTTGTTTATTTAATTATATCATTAGCCATTTCTTAATTTTTTTGTTGTGAGGAGCTTAATATGAATCTCCTATTTTCTGTTGCATGAGTCAGGGTACTCCTACGGGCCAAGCCGTAGAAGGTATCGCAAGTCGACCAGAAGCAGAGGAGAAAATACGAGGTACTTTATTGCTTAATCTTGCTTTTATGGAAGCTTTAACACTTTACGGCATGGTCGTAGCATTAGCACTTTTATTTGGTAATCCGATTGTGTAATCCGAGAAACATGAAAAATAGGTACTTTTATTGCTTTGGCCCAGCCTCTTTTCTTCTTTAAATTATATCAGCTCAACACTTCACTCCTACAATCCCAGACGGACATGATTGGACTCGACTAACAAAACTTGTTTTGACTACATCTTTCTAATCATGCATGCTTTTGATGTATGGTTTAATGCGTTTAGTTTAAATTACAGCAAAGAAACAAATTTGAAAATTTTGAATGTCAAAATCAAAAGTAAAGTCAAATTTACCGTAAAACAAGTTTTTTAGGTAGTCAAACCGACTTGTTTTGGTTATATAACTTTGTTCTTAGACATCTAAATGACTTTTTTTTCATGTTTGAAAGATATTCATCATTCTTTCGGAGTAAAACCTTTAGGATGTTGTTTTATATGCAAAATATAATGAAAATAGAGAGTACGTTGAAAACGACTATGGTCAACTTGTTTTTTGAAATATGACAATTGACACAAGACTACTATGACAAAATTCGGGTGTTTACACTCTTCTTGATCAAGCATGAGATGATGACAAAATAGTAAACACACCGATTTTGTAGAACGGATAAGATCAACATTGAGATCAAATCCATTTCTAAAAAGTTGTTTTTGACGAAGATGAAGATAAAAGTATGAATAAGCAGCTTTAAAGCATGTATGCAACTTAACACGAGGGTCTCTTTATCATAATCAGTTTTTTTAAACACTCTAATTGATTTCACAAATCATTGATCCTATGGTGGACCACCTATAATCATTTCACAATCAATTTTAGTCTTGTCCAAATTTCCTTTTGACTCCAGGACCGGCTGACCTTGGGCATTTTTAAGCCCATAGTGATGGGTCGACGTGGACCCTAAAGGTTGGCTTCAAATTTAGATTTCCGGTCCATTTTGGTTGACCTTGAATATCTCTTGGATGATCTAGAAATCCTAAGAGGATCAAATGATGTATGTATTATGATTCATATCAAGCGGATAAAGTGACTCGACGTCGATTCATCATTTTTAACATGATATATTACGCGGTTAATTCATCAATTATTTTAGTGCCCAAAATATATGATTAAATTATGCACTAGAGTAGAAAAAAAAATGGTTGAATCTAAATAATTCCTTCTTAAGTTCCATTTTTAAGAGGGTACTACGAATGTTCTAGCATGTTCGATCAACACACTGAAGGGTTGTGCGAGATATTTGGTGTGTAGGTGGTTTCCAAGTGCATGCCTAAGTACTTATAACTTCTACGGTCGTAATTCCGGTATAGCCGTTGGGACAAACTATTCTTACCCACCGACAGAGTTTGTTCTGATATGTTCTTTATTTCGTTCAAACAGTTACCTCATGGAGTGTTAATTGCAGCTGTGAATGATATAAATACGATCGTTGCTTTAGCTTTAGTCATGTGAGTGACACATTTGTATTCATGCCTTACTAAAAAGCGCACCTGACCAGTTAGAAACGAAAACAAATAGGAATAGAGTTCCAATAAATGGAACCCAAGGACCATATTCTTCTCCATTTTTAGTTTTACTCAGGTCTTGAATGAAATCAAGAACATATCGGAAGAAATTGTTTGTCGGTCAGAATAGTCTGTGGATCAACGGCTATACCGACTGAACCTAATAAGATTGCAATTACGACCCGAGAAGTTATAAGTACTTGGGCATGCGCTTGGAAACCTCCACACTGAATATCTCGCATAATCCTTTATTGTGTATTGACCGAACATGGTTGAACATTCGTAGTACCCTCTGACAAAAATGGAACTTAAGAAGGAATTATTTTGATTCAACCATTTCTTTTTCTACTACATAATATAATCATATATTTTGGGTAGTAAAATAATTAATGAATTAACCTCATAATATAACACACATTATAAATTTTTTCGATTAGGTCATTTCATGCCTTAAATCCAGGAAGTTATCCATATTCCATAAACGAGCCGAATGAAACCAAAGTTTCATGTTCGGTTTTGAATTATAGACGTTAAAAATGATGAATCGACGTCGACTATAGCCCTAGCCTTCAAAGCTAACGATGCGGGTTCGAGTCCCTTTATCCGCTCGATATGAATCATAATACATACATCATTGGATCCTCTTAGGATTTCTCGATCATCCAAGAGATATTCAAGGTCAACCAAAATGGACCGGAAATCTAAATTTGAAGCCAACCTTTAGGGTTCACGTCGACCCCTCACTATGGGCTTAAAAATGCCCAAGGTCAGCCGGTCCTGGAGTCAAAAGGCAATTTGGATAAGAGTAAAATTGATTGTGAAATGATTAGAGGTGGTCCACCATAGGATCAATGATTTGTGAAATCAATTAGAGTGTTTTATAAAACTGATTATGATAAAGAGACCCTCATGTTAAGTTGCATACATGCTTAAAGTTGCTTATTCATACTTTTGTCTTCATCTTCGTCAAAAACAACTTTTTAGAAATGGATTTGATCTCAATGTTGATCTTATCCGTTCTACAAAATCAGTGTGTTTACTATTTTGTCATCATCTCATGCTTGATCACGAAGAGTGTAAACACCCGAATTTTGTCATAGTAGTCTTGTGTCAATTGTCATATTTCAAAAAACAAGTTGACCATAGTCGTTTTCGACGTACTCTCTATTTTCATTATATTTTGCATATAAAACAACATCCTAAAGGTTTATATGCAAAATCCAAGAGATATTCTTTAAATTATATCAACTCAACACTTTACTCCTAAAATCCTAGACATGATTGGACTGCACTAACAAGTTAACTTGTTTTCACCATATCTTTCTAATCATCCATCATTTTGAGGTGTGGTTTAATGCATTGAGTTTAAATTATATTAAAAAACAAATTTGGCCAATTTGAATGTCAAAATCAGAATTTAATTAAAATTTTCCGAAAATCAGATTTTTTGGGTAGTCAAAAAGATAGGTGTGGCCCATAACATGGTACGAAATGACAAATTTTTTTCATGTTTGAAAGATAAGACTCTAGTTTCATGGTTCTTTTTGACAAAACCCTTTAGGATGTTGTTTTATATGCAAAACATATAGCGAATCTAGAAAATGTGTCGAAAGTGACTGTGGGCAACTTGTTTTATCTAATATGACCACAAGACTATGCCAAAATTAAGATGTTTTACATATTGTATTTCTTTGTTTTCAAGCATGTGAAGCTCTCTCAATTGCAAAAAAATAGACAGACTGATTTTGTAGATTGGATAAGATTAACATTGAGATCAAATCCATTTCTAAAAAGTTCTTTTTGACAAAGATGAAGATGAAAGTGTGAATAAGTAGCTTAAAGCACGTACGCAACATAACACAATAGTCTCTCTATAATGCCTCATAATAAGTTTTAGATACTATAATTGATTTCACAAATCATTGATCCATGGGTAACCTCTAATGCTCGGCCATCCAAATTGCCTTTTGACTCTAATACGAACAGATCTTGTGCATTTTTTAGCCCCTAGTGATGGGTCGACCTAGACCCTAAAGGTTGATTTCAAATTTACATTTGTTGTCCATATTGGTTGACCTTGAATATCTCTTGGATGATCCAGAAATAATAGGAGGATCCAATGATGTATGTATTATGATTCATATAGAGCAGATAAAGGGACTAGAACCCACATCTTAACTTTGAAAGTTTGGGTGATAGTCGACATCGATTCATCATTTTTAACATCCTTAACTCAAAATGGAACAAGAAACTTTGGTTTCATTCAGCTCCTTTATGGAATATGGATAAATTCAAGGATTTAGTGCGCAAAGTGACATAAACGAAAAAGATTACGATGTGTGATATATTACATGTTTAATTCATTATTTAATTTAGGACCCCAAATATACGATTAAGTTAGTTTGTAGAGTAGAAAAAGCAATGGTTGATCAAAGTAATTCCTTCTTAAGTTTCATTTCTGTAAGAGGGTACTACGAATGTTCTACCATCTTTGATCAACACACTAAAGGGTTATGCGAAATATTATGTGTGGAAGTAGGTAACATTTCTATTGGCAAATAGGAGGTTTCCAAGTGCATGCCCAAGTACTTATAACTTCTTGGGTAGTAATTGCTATCATATTAGATTCGCCCTCTATAGCCGTTAAGAATACACAAACTATTTTGACGTAGGCAAAACTCAAAACGGAGAAGAATAAGGTAATTGGGTTCTTTTATTTGAACTCCATTCCTATTTGTCTTTGTTTCTAACTGGTTAGGTGTGCTTTTACCTTTGAGAATCATACAGTTATCTCATGAGAGTTGCACCTACGAATGACATAAATACTACTGTTGGTTTAGCTTTACTCATGTCAGTGGGTTATTTCGGTAAATGTAATCAACCGACTCTAATACTTTTACCAATTAAGGTCTTAGAAGATTGCACAAAACCTTTATCACGTAATTTTTTAATTTTTACGAATATTTTGTCCGGTGAATTAGTAATTCTTGTTCTTGTTTCTTTAGTACAATTAGTAGCCATGGAAGGGCATCATTGACTAGCTTTTCATCCAAATAAATAATAAAACAATGCTTTAATTTTCAGAATCGCTTTTCCTAAGATCCCCTTTGTCCAATTCATGTCATAAATCTCCTTTATTTTCTGAGTCAATTGCGATGATTCATAATTGTGGCAATAATTGTTATTCTGTTGGGGCATGCGACAAAACAATTGTAACTATGTTTTGAGAAACCACTGCTATTTCATTCCATTCTATTCAACAATTAACCAAATTTGGAATTAATTGCGATTGAATCAATCAATCATTAAATCTTGATATGTGATGATTGACTATGATGAATCTCTTCGTCTGGATCCTTGTCAGATAATGATAAAGACTAGTAAAAATCAAGTAGGTACGTGGGTCGAGCTAGATAGCATAGCTACAATTGTTATATATGGACTACCCATGTATTATTACATTCCCTATATTACTACCGACTTTATATAGGTATAGATTCCACTTTCTCTAAATGGATTATGATATGAGCCCTTCCTTTTCTGTCTGTGACTGTATATGTGAATTGAATAGTAAGACAAGCCTATGAATGCATTTAAAGAAGATGGAGAGAAGAACGTAAAGATTTGGAGCAAAGAAATAGAAAAACTATATTATATGGATTTACAAAAAACTCGAATAGGGAATAAAAACGAGATATTGAAGTAGTTCTGATGATTCAGTAATATCAAATATCATCCCTTCTCAAATTAGGTTGGGAGTTCATAGTTTAGTTGGATGGATCTTAGTGATGGAATATGAACTACTAAGTAATGCAACTAATTAATATCATAATTACATAAATAACATTAATTAAACAGACTAATTAAGTAATATATAATAATTCATTTGTTTATTTAATTATATCATTAGCCATTTCTTAATTTTTTTGTTGTGAGGAGCTTAATATGAATCTCCTATTTTCTGTTGCATGAGTCAGGGTACTCCTACGGGCCAAGCCGTAGAAGGTATCGCAAGTCGACCAGAAGCAGAGGAGAAAATACGAGGTACTTTATTGCTTAATCTTGCTTTTATGGAAGCTTTAACACTTTACGGCATGGTCGTAGCATTAGCACTTTTATTTGGTAATCCGATTGTGTAATCCGAGAAACATGAAAAATAGGTACTTTTATTGCTTTGGCCCAGCCTCTTTTCTTCTTTAAATTATATCAGCTCAACACTTCACTCCTACAATCCCAGACGGACATGATTGGACTCGACTAACAAAACTTGTTTTGACTACATCTTTCTAATCATGCATGCTTTTGATGTATGGTTTAATGCGTTTAGTTTAAATTACAGCAAAGAAACAAATTTGAAAATTTTGAATGTCAAAATCAAAAGTAAAGTCAAATTTACCGTAAAACAAGTTTTTTAGGTAGTCAAACCGACTTGTTTTGGTTATATAACTTTGTTCTTAGACATCTAAATGACTTTTTTTTCATGTTTGAAAGATATTCATCATTCTTTCGGAGTAAAACCTTTAGGATGTTGTTTTATATGCAAAATATAATGAAAATAGAGAGTACGTTGAAAACGACTATGGTCAACTTGTTTTTTGAAATATGACAATTGACACAAGACTACTATGACAAAATTCGGGTGTTTACACTCTTCTTGATCAAGCATGAGATGATGACAAAATAGTAAACACACCGATTTTGTAGAACGGATAAGATCAACATTGAGATCAAATCCATTTCTAAAAAGTTGTTTTTGACGAAGATGAAGATAAAAGTATGAATAAGCAGCTTTAAAGCATGTATGCAACTTAACACGAGGGTCTCTTTATCATAATCAGTTTTTTTAAACACTCTAATTGATTTCACAAATCATTGATCCTATGGTGGACCACCTATAATCATTTCACAATCAATTTTAGTCTTGTCCAAATTTCCTTTTGACTCCAGGACCGGCTGACCTTGGGCATTTTTAAGCCCATAGTGATGGGTCGACGTGGACCCTAAAGGTTGGCTTCAAATTTAGATTTCCGGTCCATTTTGGTTGACCTTGAATATCTCTTGGATGATCTAGAAATCCTAAGAGGATCAAATGATGTATGTATTATGATTCATATCAAGCGGATAAAGTGACTCGACGTCGATTCATCATTTTTAACATGATATATTACGCGGTTAATTCATCAATTATTTTAGTGCCCAAAATATATGATTAAATTATGCACTAGAGTAGAAAAAAAAATGGTTGAATCTAAATAATTCCTTCTTAAGTTCCATTTTTAAGAGGGTACTACGAATGTTCTAGCATGTTCGATCAACACACTGAAGGGTTGTGCGAGATATTTGGTGTGTAGGTGGTTTCCAAGTGCATGCCTAAGTACTTATAACTTCTACGGTCGTAATTCCGGTATAGCCGTTGGGACAAACTATTCTTACCCACCGACAGAGTTTGTTCTGATATGTTCTTTATTTCGTTCAAACAGTTACCTCATGGAGTGTTAATTGCAGCTGTGAATGATATAAATACGATCGTTGCTTTAGCTTTAGTCATGTGAGTGACACATTTGTATTCATGCCTTACTAAAAAGCGCACCTGACCAGTTAGAAACGAAAACAAATAGGAATAGAGTTCCAATAAATGGAACCCAAGGACCATATTCTTCTCCATTTTTAGTTTTACTCAGGTCTTGAATGAAATCAAGAACATATCGGAAGAAATTGTTTGTCGGTCAGAATAGTCTGTGGATCAACGGCTATACCGACTGAACCTAATAAGATTGCAATTACGACCCGAGAAGTTATAAGTACTTGGGCATGCGCTTGGAAACCTCCACACTGAATATCTCGCATAATCCTTTATTGTGTATTGACCGAACATGGTTGAACATTCGTAGTACCCTCTGACAAAAATGGAACTTAAGAAGGAATTATTTTGATTCAACCATTTCTTTTTCTACTACATAATATAATCATATATTTTGGGTAGTAAAATAATTAATGAATTAACCTCATAATATAACACACATTATAAATTTTTTCGATTAGGTCATTTCATGCCTTAAATCCAGGAAGTTATCCATATTCCATAAACGAGCCGAATGAAACCAAAGTTTCATGTTCGGTTTTGAATTATAGACGTTAAAAATGATGAATCGACGTCGACTATAGCCCTAGCCTTCAAAGCTAACGATGCGGGTTCGAGTCCCTTTATCCGCTCGATATGAATCATAATACATACATCATTGGATCCTCTTAGGATTTCTCGATCATCCAAGAGATATTCAAGGTCAACCAAAATGGACCGGAAATCTAAATTTGAAGCCAACCTTTAGGGTTCACGTCGACCCCTCACTATGGGCTTAAAAATGCCCAAGGTCAGCCGGTCCTGGAGTCAAAAGGCAATTTGGATAAGAGTAAAATTGATTGTGAAATGATTAGAGGTGGTCCACCATAGGATCAATGATTTGTGAAATCAATTAGAGTGTTTTATAAAACTGATTATGATAAAGAGACCCTCATGTTAAGTTGCATACATGCTTAAAGTTGCTTATTCATACTTTTATCTTCATCTTCGTCAAAAACAACTTTTTAGAAATGGATTTGATCTCAATGTTGATCTTATCCGTTCTACAAAATCAGTGTGTTTACTATTTTGTCATCATCTCATGCTTGATCACGAAGAGTGTAAACACCCGAATTTTGTCCTAGTAGTCTTGTGTCAATTGTCATATTTCAAAAAACAAGTTGACCATAGTCGTTTTCGACGTACTCTCTATTTTCATTATATTTTGCATATAAAACAACATCCTAAAGGTTTATATGCAAAATCCAAGAGATATTCTTTAAATTATATCAACTCAACAGTTTACTCCTAAAATCCTAGACATGATTGGACTGCACTAACAAGTTAACTTGTTTTCACCATATCTTTATAATCATCCATCATTTTGAGGTGTGGTTTAATGCATTGAGTTTAAATTATATTAAAAAACAAATTTGGCCAATTTGAATGTCAAAATCAGAATTTAATTAAAATTTTCCGAAAATCAGATTTTTTGGGTAGTCAAAAAGATAGGTGTGGCCCATAACATGGTACGAAATGACAAATTTTTTTCATGTTTGAAAGATAAGACTCTAGTTTCATGATTCTTTTTGACAAAACCCTTTAGGATGTTGTTTTATATGCAAAACATATAGCGAATCTAGAAAATGTGTCGAAAGTGACTGTGGGCAACTTGTTTTATCTAATATGACCACAAGACTATGCCAAAATTAAGATGTTTTACATATTGTATTTCTTTGTTTTCAAGCATGTGAAGCTCTCTCAATTGCAAAAAAATAGACAGACTGATTTTGTAGATTGGATAAGATTAACATTGAGATCAAATCCATTTCTAAAAAGTTCTTTTTGACAAAGATGAAGATGAAAGTGTGAATAAGTAGCTTAAAGCACGTACGCAACATAACACAATAGTCTCTCTATAATGCCTCATAATAAGTTTTAGATACTATAATTGATTTCACAAATCATTGATCCATGGGTAACCTCTAATGCTCGGCCATCCAAATTGCCTTTTGACTCTAATACGAACAGATCTTGTGCATTTTTTAGCCCCTAGTGATGGGTCGACCTAGACCCTAAAGGTTGATTTCAAATTTACATTTGTTGTCCATATTGGTTGACCTTGAATATCTCTTGGATGATCCAGAAATAATAGGAGGATCCAATGATGTATGTATTATGATTCATATAGAGCAGATAAAGGGACTAGAACCCACATCTTAACTTTGAAAGTTTGGGTGATAGTCGACATCGATTCATCATTTTTAACATCCTTAACTCAAAATGGAACAAGAAACTTTGGTTTCATTCAGCTCCTTTATGGAATATGGATAAATTCAAGGATTTAGTGCGCAAAGTGACATAAACGAAAAAGATTACGATGTGTGATATATTACATGTTTAATTCATTATTTAATTTAGGACCCCAAATATACGATTAAGTTAGTTTGTAGAGTAGAAAAAGCAATGGTTGATCAAAGTAATTCCTTCTTAAGTTTCATTTCTGTAAGAGGGTACTACGAATGTTCTACCATCTTTGATCAACACACTAAAGGGTTATGCGAAATATTATGTGTGGAAGTAGGTAACATTTCTATTGGCAAATAGGAGGTTTCCAAGTGCATGCCCAAGTACTTATAACTTCTTGGGTAGTAATTGCTATCATATTAGATTCGCCCTCTATAGCCGTTAAGAATACACAAACTATTTTGACGTAGGCAAAACTCAAAACGGAGAAGAATAAGGTAATTGGGTTCTTTTATTTGAACTCCATTCCTATTTGTCTTTGTTTCTAACTGGTTAGGTGTGCTTTTACCTTTGAGAATCATACAGTTATCTCATGAGAGTTGCACCTACGAATGACATAAATACTACTGTTGGTTTAGCTTTACTCATGTCAGTGGGTTATTTCGGTAAATGTAATCAACCGACTCTAATACTTTTACCAATTAAGGTCTTAGAAGATTGCACAAAACCTTTATCACGTAATTTTTTAATTTTTACGAATATTTTGTCCGGTGAATTAGTAATTCTTGTTCTTGTTTCTTTAGTACAATTAGTAGCCATGGAAGGGCATCATTGACTAGCTTTTCATCCAAATAAATAATAAAACAATGCTTTAATTTTCAGAATCGCTTTTCCTAAGATCCCCTTTGTCCAATTCATGTCATAAATCTCCTTTATTTTCTGAGTCAATTGCGATGATTCATAATTGTGGCAATAATTGTTATTCTGTTGGGGCATGCGACAAAACAATTGTAACTATGTTTTGAGAAACCACTGCTATTTCATTCCATTCTATTCAACAATTAACCAAATTTGGAATTAATTGCGATTGAATCAATCAATCATTAAATCTTGATATGTGATGATTGACTATGATGAATCTCTTCGTCTGGATCCTTGTCAGATAATGATAAAGACTAGTAAAAATCAAGTAGGTACGTGGGTCGAGCTAGATAGCATAGCTACAATTGTTATATATGGACTACCCATGTATTATTACATTCCCTATATTACTACCGACTTTATATAGGTATAGATTCCACTTTCTCTAAATGGATTATGATATGAGCCCTTCCTTTTCTGTCTGTGACTGTATATGTGAATTGAATAGTAAGACAAGCCTATGAATGCATTTAAAGAAGATGGAGAGAAGAACGTAAAGATTTGGAGCAAAGAAATAGAAAAACTATATTATATGGATTTACAAAAAACTCGAATAGGGAATAAAAACGAGATATTGAAGTAGTTCTGATGATTCAGTAATATCAAATATCATCCCTTCTCAAATTAGGTTGGGAGTTCATAGTTTAGTTGGATGGATCTTAGTGATGGAATATGAACTACTAAGTAATGCAACTAATTAATATCATAATTACATAAATAACATTAATTAAACAGACTAATTAAGTAATATATAATAATTCATTTGTTTATTTAATTATATCATTAGCCATTTCTTAATTTTTTTGTTGTGAGGAGCTTAATATGAATCTCCTATTTTCTGTTGCATGAGTCAGGGTACTCCTACGGGCCAAGCCGTAGAAGGTATCGCAAGTCGACCAGAAGCAGAGGAGAAAATACGAGGTACTTTATTGCTTAATCTTGCTTTTATGGAAGCTTTAACACTTTACGGCATGGTCGTAGCATTAGCACTTTTATTTGGTAATCCGATTGTGTAATCCGAGAAACATGAAAAATAGGTACTTTTATTGCTTTGGCCCAGCCTCTTTTCTTCTTTAAATTATATCAGCTCAACACTTCACTCCTACAATCCCAGACGGACATGATTGGACTCGACTAACAAAACTTGTTTTGACTACATCTTTCTAATCATGCATGCTTTTGATGTATGGTTTAATGCGTTTAGTTTAAATTACAGCAAAGAAACAAATTTGAAAATTTTGAATGTCAAAATCAAAAGTAAAGTCAAATTTACCGTAAAACAAGTTTTTTAGGTAGTCAAACCGACTTGATTTGGTTATATAACTTTGTTCTTAGACATCTAAATGACTTTTTTTTCATGTTTGAAAGATATTCATCATTCTTTCGGAGTAAAACCTTTAGGATGTTGTTTTATATGCAAAATATAATGAAAATAGAGAGTACGTTGAAAACGACTATGGTCAACTTGTTTTTTGAAATATGACAATTGACACAAGACTACTATGACAAAATTCGGGTGTTTACACTCTTCTTGATCAAGCATGAGATGATGACAAAATAGTAAACACACCGATTTTGTAGAACGGATAAGATCAACATTGAGATCAAATCCATTTCTAAAAAGTTGTTTTTGACGAAGATGAAGATAAAAGTATGAATAAGCAGCTTTAAAGCATGTATGCAACTTAACACGAGGGTCTCTTTATCATAATCAGTTTTTTTAAACACTCTAATTGATTTCACAAATCATTGATCTTATGGTGGACCACCTCTAATCATTTCACAATCAATTTTAGTCTTATCCAAATTTCCTTTTGACTCCAGGACCGGCTGACCTTGGGCATTTTTAAGCCCATAGTGATGGGTCGACGTGGACCCTAAAGGTTGGCTTCAAATTTAGATTTCCGGTCCATTTTGGTTGACCTTGAATATCTCTTGGATGATCTAGAAATCCTAAGAGGATCAAATGATGTATGTATTATGATTCATATCAAGCGGATAAAGTGACTCGACGTCGATTCATCATTTTTAACATGATATATTACGCGGTTAATTCATCAATTATTTTAGTGCCCAAAATATATGATTAAATTATGCACTAGAGTAGAAAAAAAAATGGTTGAATCTAAATAATTCCTTCTTAAGTTCCATTTTTAAGAGGGTACTACGAATGTTCTAGCATGTTCGATCAACACACTGAAGGGTTGTGCGAGATATTTGGTGTGTAGGTGGTTTTCAAGTGCATGCCTAAGTACTTATAACTTCTACGGTCGTAATTCCGGTATAGCCGTTGGGACAAACTATTCTTACCCACCGACAGAGTTTGTTCTGATATGTTCTTTATTTCGTTCAAACAGTTACCTCATGGAGTGTTAATTGCAGCTATGAATGATATAAATACGATCGTTGCTTTAGCTTTAGTCATGTGAGTGACACATTTGTATTCATGCCTTACTAAAAAGCGCACCTGACCAGTTAGAAACGAAAACAAATAGGAATAGAGTTCCAATAAATGGAACCCAAGGACCATATTCTTCTCCATTTTTAGTTTTACTCAGGTCTTGAATGAAATCAAGAACATATCGGAAGAAATTGTTTGTCGGTCAGAATAGTCTGTGGATCAACGACTATACCGACTGAACCTAATAAGATTGCAATTACGACCCGAGAAGTTATAAGTACTTGGGCATGCGCTTGGAAACCTCCACACTGAATATCTCGCATAATCCTTTATTGTGTATTGACCGAACATGGTTGAACATTCGTAGTACCCTCTGACAAAAATGGAACTTAAGAAGGAATTATTTTGATTCAACCATTTCTTTTTCTACTACATAATATAATCATATATTTTGGGTAGTAAAATAATTAATGAATTAACCTCATAATATAACACACATTATAAATTTTTTCGATTAGGTCATTTCATGCCTTAAATCCAGGAAGTTATCCATATTCTATAAACGAGCCGAATGAAACCAAAGTTTCATGTTCGGTTTTGAATTATAGACGTTAAAAATGATGAATCGACGTCGACTATAGCCCTAGCCTTCAAAGCTAACGATGCGGGTTCGAGTCCCTTTATCCGCTCGATATGAATCATAATACATACATCATTGGATCCTCTTAGGATTTCTCGATCATCCAAGAGATATTCAAGGTCAACCAAAATGGACCGGAAATCTAAATTTGAAGCCAACCTTTAGGGTTCACGTCGACCCCTCACTATGGGCTTAAAAATGCCCAAGGTCAGCCGGTCCTGGAGTCAAAAGGCAATTTGGATAAGAGTAAAATTGATTGTGAAATGATTAGAGGTGGTCCACCATAGGATCAATGATTTGTGAAATCAATTAGAGTGTTTTATAAAACTGATTATGATAAAGAGACCCTCATGTTAAGTTGCATACATGCTTAAAGTTGCTTATTCATACTTTTGTCTTCATCTTCGTCAAAAACAACTTTTTAGAAATGGATTTGATCTCAATGTTGATCTTATCCGTTCTACAAAATCAGTGTGTTTACTATTTTGTCATCATCTCATGCTTGATCACGAAGAGTGTAAACACCCGAATTTTGTCATAGTAGTCTTGTGTCAATTGTCATATTTCAAAAAACAAGTTGACCATAGTCGTTTTCGACGTACTCTCTATTTTCATTATATTTTGCATATAAAACAACATCCTAAAGGTTTATATGCAAAATCCAAGAGATATTCTTTAAATTATATCAACTCAACACTTTACTCCTAAAATCCTAGACATGATTGGACTGCACTAACAAGTTAACTTGTTTTCACCATATCTTTCTAATCATCCATCATTTTGAGGTGTGGTTTAATGCATTGAGTTTAAATTATATTAAAAAACAAATTTGGCCAATTTGAATGTCAAAATCAGAATTTAATTAAAATTTTCCGAAAATCAGATTTTTTGGGTAGTCAAAAAGATAGGTGTGGCCCATAACATGGTACGAAATGACAAATTTTTTTCATGTTTGAAAGATAAGACTCTAGTTTCATGGTTCTTTTTGACAAAACCCTTTAGGATGTTGTTTTATATGCAAAACATATAGCGAATCTAGAAAATGTGTCGAAAGTGACTGTGGGCAACTTGTTTTATCTAATATGACCACAAGACTATGCCAAAATTAATATGTTTTACATATTGTATTTCTTTGTTTTCAAGCATGTGAAGCTCTCTCAATTGCAAAAAAATAGACAGACTGATTTTGTAGATTGGATAAGATTAACATTGAGATCAAATCCATTTCTAAAAAGTTCTTTTTGACAAAGATGAAGATGAAAGTGTGAATAAGTAGCTTATAGCACGTACGCAACATAACACAATAGTCTCTCTATAATGCCTCATAATAAGTTTTAGATACTATAATTGATTTCACAAATCATTGATCCATGGGTAACCTCTAATGCTCGGCCATCCAAATTGCCTTTTGACTCTAATACGAACAGATCTTGTGCATTTTTTAGCCCCTAGTGATGGGTCGACCTAGACCCTAAAGGTTGATTTCAAATTTACATTTGTTGTCCATATTGGTTGACCTTGAATATCTCTTGGATGATCCAGAAATTATAGGAGGATCCAATGATGTATGTATTATGATTCATATAGAGCAGATAAAGGGACTAGAACCCACATCTTAACTTTGAAAGCTTGGGTGATAGTCGACATCGATTCATCATTTTTAACATCCTTAACTCAAAATGGAACAAGAAACTTTGGTTTCATTCAGCTCCTTTATGGAATATGGATAAATTCAAGGATTTAGTGCGCAAAGTGACATAAACGAAAAAGATTACGATGTGTGATATATTACATGTTTAATTCATTATTTAATTTAGGACCCCAAATATACGATTAAGTTAGTTTGTAGAGTAGAAAAAGCTATGGTTGATCAAAGTAATTCCTTCTTAAGTTTCATTTCTGTAAGAGGGTACTACGAATGTTCTACCATCTTTGATCAACACACTAAAGGGTTATGCGAAATATTATGTGTGGAAGTAGGTAACATTTCTATTGGCAAATAGGAGGTTTCCAAGTGCATGCCCAAGTACTTATAACTTCTTGGGTAGTAATTGCTATCATATTAGATTCGCCCTCTATAGCCGTTAAGAATACACAAACTATTTTGACGTAGGCAAAACTCAAAACGGAGAAGAATAAGGTAATTGGGCTCTTTTATTTGAACTCCATTCCTATTTGTCTTTGTTTCTAACTGGTTAGGTGTGCTTTTACCTTTGAGAATCATACAGTTATCTCATGAGAGTTGCACCTACGAATGACATAAATACTACTGTTGGTTTAGCTTTACTCATGTCAGTGGGTTATTTCGGTAAATGTAATCAACCGACTCTAATACTTTTACCAATTAAGGTCTTAGAAGATTGCACAAAACCTTTATCACGTAATTTTTTAATTTTTACGAATATTTTGTCCGGTGAATTAGTAATTCTTGTTCTTGTTTCTTTAGTACAATTAGTAGCCATGGAAGGGCATCATTGACTAGCTTTTCATCCAAATAAATAATAAAACAATGCTTTAATTTTCAGAATCGCTTTTCCTAAGATCCCCTTTGTCCAATTCATGTCATAAATCTCCTTTATTTTCTGAGTCAATTGCGATGATTCATAATTGTGGCAATAATTGTTATTCTGTTGGGGCATGCGACAAAACAATTGTAACTATGTTTTGAGAAACCACTGCTATTTCATTCCATTCTATTCAACAATTAACCAAATTTGGAATTAATTGCGATTGAATCAATCAATCATTAAATCTTGATATGTGATGATTGACTATGATGAATCTCTTCGTCTGGATCCTTGTCAGATAATGATAAAGACTAGTAAAAATCAAGTAGGTACGTGGGTCGAGCTAGATAGCATAGCTACAATTGTTATATATGGACTACCCATGTATTATTACATTCCCTATATTACT